>NC_057803.1:31616825-31737542 GCF_018294505.1 Triticum aestivum
TCTACTACAAAATATATACTTTTTCAGTAAAGAATTAGTATGGATGGCACATCTAGATGTGCTTTAACAAAACTGAATTAGTATTCTAAATGTTTTGTATTTTTTTACAGAGGGAGTAGTACATAAACACGCTAGAAAGAAAAAGAAACTAAAGATATCGAACGAAACAGTGCCGCTATCTCGACTAGAGAAACCAAGACAGATTTAGGTTTTTCTAAAAAAAAAAGATAGTGTCGAAGAGCAACTTGATCGCGTCCATATAAGGAAATTCATGACGAAGCAATGTTCGAGAGAGGCGTACTGGGTAGGCGACGACATGTTGGCTTCCACGCACATAATAAAATAATTTAACGTGAGGCTAATACGTTTGCCCCGTGACCTCCGTATATAACCTTTTTTTAGAGTGCCTCCGTATCCGTATATAACTTGCAGAATAAGAACAGTCAGTCCATGACTCTGAGTTGGACTTGGAAACGTTCTGCTACACGTACGTCTAGAACTAGGGAACACAAAAAAGGGAAAATATAACGCGCGGCCGTTCAGCGTGTCGTCTATAGGGCGACTGGCTCAGCACTGCATGATCAGCTGCAAGGCCCGCGGTGTTTGGAGGGGCAAAGAAAAAAAAACACTATATTAGTTGTAGAGCGGCCGTTCCGCAATGATGGTGGCCCAGAGTGGATGAGGCCTTTCACTAGCGCCGGCATTAAAGCATCGTGCCGGCTGAGAGTGCCGTCTGTGCCGCATACCCGGTGTCCGTGTCTGTTCGATGCGAGAGCGATGTTTACTATACAGGATAGGGCGGATATCTATCACTCTCGTTCAATGCATTTCGTCTGTATAAGCCATTAAGCAGGTTCGCCGACCAAGGAACCAACTCCGGCGCGGCGCATTGACACACTTGGACGCTTGGCCTCATCGGAATCCGCTATTTAAACGCGGCCACACCCCGCTAACTCCACACCACAACACACCCTCCTCCTTTGCTCCACATCCGCCTTGACTGCGAGCGGTCACACTTTATGGGATAGTCAATCGGCGGAGATGAAGCACGAGGTGGCCGCCCTTGCAGCCGCCTGGCAGTCCTGCCATGCCAGGCGGATCGAGCAGGGCATGCCGGCCAGCTCGCCCGAGATCTTCGATAACGACCCCATGGGCTCGGACAACGACACGACGTCGTACCCTGTGCTGGTGTGTGCCGGCCTGACCATGGAGCAGGCGCAGGCGCACTACGACACTGTCATGGCATAGGAGGAGGAGCCTGCGCCGGCTCCTATGTCGGTGTTCCGGCAGGTATAGGAGGAGCATATTGATGACCCACAAGTATATGGGATCTATCATAGTCCTTTCGATAAGTAAGAGTGTCGAACCCAACGAGGAGCAGAAAGAAATGCTAAGCGGTTTTCAGCAAGGTATTCTCTGCAAGTACTGAAATAAGTGGTAGCAGATAGTTTTGTGACAAGATAAATGATAACGAGCAACAAGTAACAAAAGTAAATAAAATGCAGCAAGATGGCCCAATCCTTTTGTAGCAAAGGACAAGCCGGAACAAACTTTTATAATAGGAAAAGCGCTCCCGAGGACACATGGGAATATCGTCAAGCTAGTTTTCCTCACGTTCATATGATTCGCGTTCGATACTTTGATAATTTGATATGTGGGTGGACCAGTGCTTGGGTGCTGTTCTTACTTGAACAAGCATCTCACTTATGATTAACCTCTATTGCAAGCATCCACAACTACAACAAAAGTATTAAGGTAAACCTAACCATAGCATGAAACATATGGATCCAAATCAACCCCTTACGAAGCAACGCATAAACTAGGGTTTAAACTTCTGTCACTCTAGCAACCCATCATCTATTTATTACTTCCCAATGCCTTCCTCTAGGCCCAAATAATGATGAAGTGTTATGTAGTCGACGTTCACATAACACCACTAGAGGCTAGACAATATACATCTTATCAAAATATCAAACGAATACCAAATTCACATGACTACTAATAGCAAGACTTCTCTCTTGTCCTCAGGAACAAACGTAATTACTCACAAAGCATATTCATGTTCATAATCAGAGGGGTAATAATATGCATATAGGATCTGAACATATGATCTTCCACCAAATAAACCAACTAGCATCAACTACAAGGAGTAATCAACACTACTAGCAACCTACTAGCACCAATCCCGGACTTTGAGACAAGAATTGGATACAAGAGATGAACTAGGGTTTGAAGATGAGATGATGCTGATGAAGATGTTGATGGAGATTGCCCTCTCCCGATGAGAGGAGCGTTGGTGATGACGATGGTGATGATTTCCCACTCCCTGAGGGGAGTATCCCCAGCAGAACAGCTCTGCCGGAGCTCTAGATTGGTTCCGCCTCGTGGCGGCGGAGTCTCGTCCCGAAAGGTTCCCTCTGATTTTTTTCTCATCGGAAGACTTCATATAGCAGAAGATGGACGTCGGAGACCCACCATGGGGCCCACGAGGTAGGGGGCACGCCCCCCACCCTCGTGAGCAGGGTGTGGGCCCCCTGGCCTTCATCTTTGGCGAGGATTTTTCTTTATTTATTTTAAGATGTTCCGTGGAGTTTCAGGACTTTTGAAGTTGCGCAGAATAGGTCTCTAATATTTGCTCCTTTTTCAGCCCAGAATTCCAGCTGTCGGCATTCTCCCTCCTTATGTAAACCTTGTAAAATAAGAGAGAATAGCCATAAGTATTGTGACATAAAGTGAAATAACAGTCCATAATGCAATAAATATCGATATAAAAAGCATGATGCAAAATGGACGTATCAACTCCCCCAAGCTTAGACCTCGCTTGTCCTCAAGCGAAAAGCCGATAACAATAAATATGTCCTCATGTTTAGAGGTAGAGGCGTCGATAAAAATAAAATACAGACATGAAGGCATCATGATTATTCTCATAATAGCAACATATATAGATTTTGTCATATGATTACTTATGTTCAAGTGATGATCTATTCGCAATGCAAAAGTATAAATCATAAACCTTATTGGGCTCCGACAAACTATAATCTCAGTCATTGAAGCAATTGCAATTTATCATAACATCGGAAAGAGTCTATGTCAGAGCTAAAAAGCAAGTCCACATACTCAACTATCATTTAGTCCTTCATAATTGCTAACAGTCACGCAATACTTGTGGTTATGAAGTTTTAATCGGACACAGAGAAAGATAGGGGCTTATAGTTTTGCCCCACAACCTTTTACCTCAAGGGTAATGTCAACAATAATGGTTCATGCTCCCCTACATCCAATTAGATATATATATCATGTTCTTTCCAACATGCTGAGCTTGCCAAAGGATAAAGTGAAAAAGAAAAGGTGAAGATCACCATGACTCTTGCATAAGGTAGAAGATAATAATAAAAGATAGGCCCTTCGCAGAGGGAAGCAAAGGTTGTCATGCGCTTTTATGGTTGGATGCACAAAATCTCAATGCGAAAGAACGTCACTTTATATTGCCCCTTGTGATATGAACCTTTATTATGCAGTCCATCGCTTTTATTACTTCCACATCACAAGATCGTATAAAGCTTATTTCTCTCACACCAATCAATCATACATATTTAGAGCAATTTTTATTGCTTTGCACCGATGACAACTTACTTGAAGGATCTTACTCAATCCATAGGTAGATATGGTGGACTCTCATGGCAAAACTGGTTTAAGGGTATTTGGAAGCACAAGTAGTATTTCTATTTGGTGCTGAGAATTTGGCTAGCATGAGGGGGAAAGGCAAGCTCAACAAGTTAGAGGATCCATGACAACATACTTTATCTCAGATATAAGAAAGACATAATTCATTACGTTGTCTTCCTTGTCCAACATCAACTCTTTAGCATGTCATATTTTAATGAGTGCTCCCAATCATAAAAGATGTCAATGATAATATATCTATATGTGAAACCTCTCTTTCCTTATTACTTTCTATTAATTGCAATGATGACCAAGGCTATGTCTACCAACTCCCAACAACTTTTAATCATCATACTCTTTCTATGTGAAGTCATTACTCTCAATAAGATCAATATGAACTCTTTGTTTCTTTTTATTCTTTTTCTCTTTTCTTTTATTCACCAAAGATCATGGCAAAATAATCAAGCCCTTGACTCAACACTAATCTTTATTATATATAACTCACGGACTCGATTACAAAGAGAGATCAAAAGGCAAAACTCAAAACTAGATCATGCCATAAACTTTATACTACTAGATCAAGATACTACTAGTAGGATCGAACTAAGAAAAAGGTAAAGATAGGAGATGTGATTGTGATACGATACCCGGGCACCTCCCCCAAGCTTGGCAGTTGCCAAGGGGAGTGCCCATACCCATGTGATTATGTCTCCTTGGTTGGTGAAGAAGGTGAAGGTGTTGTTGATGATGCAGGCTTGTCGTCCATCTTCCAAGGCATAGGCTCACCATCATAGAAGGATGCTCGAGTCTCCGGGATCCTCAAATCTGCAGCCAAACTCGTCCTTTTGAATCTATATTCATACTCACAGTTTTGGTTTTGCAGGTCATAGATTTGGGCTTGGAGGTGCTTGATCTTCTCATGAAGCTTGAAGATGGCCTCCCCGATGTTGTCAGCATCCAACTTGTGGTTGCTAGTGAACTCCGCGATCATCATGTGGTTGGAGTTGAGTCCATGTTCCACCATCCCTTGGCACTTGAAAACTTGTTGCTCCACTGCTTCGAGCCTCGTCTCCACGCTTCCGGTCCCCTTTGGTCCCTCTTCATCGCGGATGTGCAGCAACCCATCATGCAACTCAATGGTTTGAGGGTGTCGCAGCACCTTCGCAAGGTAAGGGTTGATGACCTTCTCGAAGAACTTGTCCTTGGAAGAACTTGGGGCTGTCATGATAACCTAGATCTGTCAGAAAAACAGCTCGAAACAAGAACAGAGGAGATTTGTGTGATACGGGAGTCAAAACTTTTGGGAGGTTATATAATGAATTTTTACTGACCAAAATACGTATCGTGCAAGAAAACGGAGTCCGTAAGGCACACGAGGTGCTCACGAGGTAGGGGGCGCGCCCACAGGAGTAGGGCGCGCCCACCACCCTCGTGGGGCCCTCGTGTCCTTCCCGGACTGCTACTTATTTTTCTATTTTTCTAAATATTCCAAAACGGAGAAATATTGCCTTAAAAATTGTTTTGGAGTCGGTTTACTTACTGTACCACATACCTATTCCTTTTCGGAGTCTGAAACGTTATGTATTCCTCCGGGGTTATGGTTTCAATAATATTGGTTTCAACATTTATGGGATTACCTGAGATATAATGTTTGATTCTTTGACCGTTTACCACCTTCGTATTAATTTGTGCCTTCAAAGTTGTTGATCTTTATGGCACCGGAACGATAGACCTCTTCGATAACATAGGGGCCTTCCCATTTAGAGAGAAGTTTGCCTGCAAAAAATCTTAAACGAGAGTTGTATAGCAATACATAATCACCTACATTAAACTCACGCTTTTGTATCCTTTTGTCAGGCCATCTTTTAACTTTTTCTTTAAACAACTTGGCATTTTCATAAGCTTGGGTTCTCCATTCATCAAGTGAGCTAATATCAAATAACCTCTTCTCACCGGCAAGTTTAAAATCGTAGTTGAGCTCTTTAATAGCCCAATACGCCTTATATTCTAGTTCGAGAGGTAAGTGACGTGCTTTTCCATAAACCATTTTATACAGAGACATACCCATAGGATTTTTATATGCAGTTCTATAGGCCCATAATGCATCATCAAGTTTCTTGGACCAATTCTTTCTAGACCTATTAACAGTATTTTGCAAAATTAATTTGAGCTCTCTATTGCTCAACTCTACTTGACCACTAGACTGAGGGTGATAAGGAGATGCAATTCTATGATTAACATCATATTTAGCAAGCATTTTACGAAAATCACCATGAATAAAGTGTGAACCACCATCAGTCACTAAATATCTAGGGACTCCAAACCTCGGGAAAATAACTTCCTTAAGCATTTTAATAGAAGTGTTATGATCAACACTACTAGTTGGAATAGCTTCTACCCACTTAGTAATGTAATCAACAGCAACTAAAATATGAGTATAATCCATTAGAGGCAGGAAAAGGTCCCATATAATCAAAGCCCCAAACATCAAATGGTTCAATAACAAGTGAATTATTCGTAGGCATTTCTTGATGTCTACTAATATTACCAATTCTTTGACATTCATCACAAGACAAGACAAACTTACGGGCATCCTTGAAGAGAGTAGGCCAATAATGTTGGGGAACGTAGCAGAAATTCAAAATTTTCCTACGTAACACCAAGATCTATCTATGGAGAGACCAGCAACGAGTAGAAAGGGGAGTGCATCTACATACCCTTGTAGATCGCTAAGCGGAAGCGTTCAAGTGAACGGGGTTGATGGAGTCGTACTCGCCGTGATTCAGATCACCGATGATCCTAGTGCCGAACGGACGGCACCTCCGCGTTCAACACACGTACAGCTCGACGATGTCTCCCACGCCTTGATCCAGCAAGGAGAGAGGGAGAGGTTGAGGAAGACTCCATCCAGCAGCAGCACAACGGCGTGGTGGTGATGGAGGAGTGTGGCAATCCTGCAGGGCTTCGCCAAGCACCTACGGGAGAGGAGGAGGTGTCACGGGAGGGAGGGAGGCGCCAAGGGCTCAGGTATGGATGCCCTCCCTCCCCTCCACTATATATAGGGGCAGGGGAGAGGGGGGAGGCGCAGCCTTGCCCCTTCCTCCAAGGAAGGGGTGCGGCTAAGAGGGGGGGAGGAGTCCATCCTCCCCAAGGCACCTCGGAGGTGCCTTCCCCCTTTAGGACTCTCCCCTTTTTCCTATATCTTGGCGCATGGGCCTCTAGGGGCTGGTGCCCTTGGTCCATGTAGGCCAAGGCGCACCCCCTACAGCCCATGTGGCCCCCCGGGGCAGGTGGCCCCACCCGGTGGGCCCCCGGGACCCTTCCGGTGGTCCCGGTACAATACCGATGACCCCGAAACTTGTCCCGATGGCCGAAACAGGACTTCCTATATATAAATCTTTACCTCCGGACCATTCCGGAACTCCTCGTGACGTCCGAGATCTCATCCGGGACTCCGAACAACATTCGGTAACCACATACAAACTTCCTTTATAACCCTAGCGTCATCGAACCTTAAGTGTGTAGACCCTACGGGTTCGGGAGACATGTAGTCATGACCGAGATGTTCTCCGGTCAATAACCAACAGCGGGATCTGGATACCCATGTTGGCTCACACATGTTCCACGATGATCTCATCGGATGAACCACGATGTCAAGGACTCAATCGATCCCGTATACAATTCCCTTTGTCTAGCGGTATGGTACTTGCCCGAGATTCGATCGTCGGTATACCGATACCTTGTTCAATCTCGTTACCGGCAAGTCTCTTTACTCGTTCCGTAACACATCATCCCGTGATCAACCCCTTGGTCACATTGTGCACATTATGATGATGTCCTACCGAGTGGGCCCAGAGATACCTCTCCGTTTACACGGAGTGACAAATCCCAATCTCGATTCGTGCCAACCCAACAGACACTTTCAGAGATACCCGTAGTGTACCTTTATAGCCACCCAGTTACGTTGTGACGTTTGGTACACCCAAAGCACTCCTACGGTATCCGGGAGTTGCACAATCTCATGGTCTAAGGAAATGATACTTGACATTAGAAAAGCTTTAGCATACGAACTACATGATCTTGTGCTAGGCTTAGGATTGGGTCTTGTCCATCACATCATTCTCCTAATGATGTGATCCCGTTATCAACAACATCCAATGTCCATGGTGAGGAAACCGTAACCATCTATTGATTAACGAGCTAGTCAACTAGAGGCTTACTAGGGACATGGTGTTGTCTATGTATCCACACATGTATCTGAGTTTCCTATCAATACAATTCTAGCATGGATAATAAACGATTATCATGAACAAGGAAATATAATAATAATCAATTTATTATTGCCTCTAGGGCATATTTCCAACAAATAAAAACCAGATTGCAATGCCTTATGTGCAGTTCTATCTCCAGCGTGGTATCCTCCATAAGCCTCGGAGTGACACTTGCGTAGGATCTGTTCTTGTTCATGCTCAGGTACACAACGTCTAATAACACCATCTACTCCTTCTTTATAAAGATGTGGGTCATCCCAAAAGGAATGTCTTAAATCATAGAAAACCTTTTTCTTTTGCTGGTATGTGAAGCTAGGTAGTATAAACTTAGCAAAAATATAATTAGCATAATCAACATACCATGGAATACTACGAGAAGTACTTATAACATTTAATTGTTCATCAGGAAAGCTATCATTAATAGGTAGTGGGTCATCAAAAACATTCTCTAACCTAGACAAGTTGTCTGCAATGGGGTTCTCAGCTCCCTTTCTATCAACAATATGC
The DNA here is from genome assembly GCF_018294505.1 of Triticum aestivum. Lineage (NCBI taxonomy): Eukaryota > Viridiplantae > Streptophyta > Magnoliopsida > Poales > Poaceae > Triticum > Triticum aestivum. The sequence goes on from NC_057803.1 coordinate 31,625,267, forward strand.
AAATCAAATTCTTGTAGCAAGAGAACCCATCTAATAAGTCTAGGTTTAGCATCTTTCTTTTCCATAAGGTATTTAATAGCAGCATGATCAGTGTGAATAGTTACTTTAGAATCAACAATATAAGGTCTGAACTTATCACAAGCAAATACAACTGCTAAAAGCTCTTTTCAGTAGTAGCATAATTTCTTTGAGCATTGTCTAGAGTCTTACTAGCATAATGAATAACATTTAATTTCTTATCAACTCTTTACCCTAGAACAACACCTACAGCATAATCACTAGCATCACACATAATTTCAAAAGGTAAATTCCAATCAGGTGGCTGAACAACAGGTGCAGAGACTAATGCTTTCTTAAGTATTTCAAATGCTTCTACACAATCATCATCAAAGGCAAATGGTATATCTTTTTGCAATAACTTAGCCAGAGGCCGAGAAATTTTTGAAAAGTCCTTAATGAACCTCCTGTAAAATCCGCCATGACCAAGGAAACTTCTTATACCTTTGATGTCCTTGGGACATGGCATCTTTTCAATAGCATCAACCTTGGCTTTATCAACTTCAATACCTCTTTCAGAAACTTTGTGCCCCAAGACAATACCTTCATTAACCATAAGTGGCATTTTTCCCAATTCAACACAAGATTAGTTTCTTCACATCTCTGCAAAATTCGATCAAGATTGCTCAAGCAATCATCAAAAGAGGAACCATAGACGGAAAAATCGTCCATGAAAACCTCACAAATCTTTTCACAAAAGTCAGAGAATATAGCCATCATGCATCTTTGAAAGTTAGCAGGTGCATTACATAAACCAAAAGGCATATGTCTATAAGCAAAAGTACCAAAAGGGCATGTAAAAGTAGTCTTTGATTGATCTCTAGCCGACACAGGTATTTGAGAGAAACCAGAATAACCATCTAGAAAGCAATAGTGTGTATGTTTGCATAATCTTTCTAGCATTTGATCAATAAAAGGTAAGGGGTAATGATCTTTCTTAGTAGCTTTATTTAATTTGCGGAAATCAATTACCTCCTATAACCTGTGATAATTCTTTGTGGAATCAATTCATCTTTATCATTAGGAACAACAGTAATACCTCCCTTCTTAGGGACACAATGGACATGACTTACCCACTGACTATCAGCAACGGGATAAATTATACCTGCCTCCAGAAGCTTGAGTATTTCTTTTCTTACCACTTCTTTCATTTTAGGATTCAGACGTCGTTGAGGATCACGAACTGGTTTGGCATCTGCTTCCAAATTTATTTTATGTTGACATAGAGTGGGACTAATGCCCTTAAGATCATCAAGAGTATATCCAATAGCAGCACGATGCTTCTTTAGAGTTTTCAATAATATTTCTTCTTCATGCTCTGAAAGGTTAGCACTAATAATAACAGGATATATCTTCTTTTTATCAAGATAAGCATATTTAAGATTATCAGGCAAAGATTTAAGCTCAAACACGGGATCACCCTTGGGTGGAGGAGGATCCCCTAAAATTTCAACAGGCAAGTTGTGTTGCAAAATAGGTTCCTATTTAAAGAATACTTCATCTATTTCCCTTCTTTCATTCATGAACATATCATTTTTATGGTCTAGCAAATAGTGTTCTAAAGGATCACTAGGAGGTACGGCAATAGAAGCAAGACCAATAATTTCATCCTTACTAGGTAATTCTTCCTCACGATGTTATTACTAAATTTAGAGAAATTAAACTCATGAACCATATCATCCAAGCCAATAGTAACAACATTCTTTTCGTAATCTATCCTAGCATTAACAGTGTTCAAGAAGGGTCTATCAAATATAATGGGACAAAGCTATCTTGCGGAGAAGTAAGAACAAGAAAATCAGCAGGATATTTAGTTTTCCCACACAAGACTTCAACATCTCTAACAATTCCAATTGGTGAAATAGTATCTCTATTGGCAAGTTTAATTGTGACATCAATACCTTCTAACTCAGCAGGTGCAATTTCATTCTTAATTTCTTCGTATAAAGTATGCGGTATAACACTAGCACTCGCACACATATCACATAAGCCATGATAACAATGATCTCCTATTTTAACAGAAATAACAGGCACGCCTACCACAGGTCTGTGTTTATCTTTAGCACAAGGTTTAGCAATTCTAGCAGTTTCACCTTCGAACTGAATAACATGCCCATCAATATTATCAGACAAGAGATCTTTAACAATAGCAATATTAGGTTCTACTTTAACTTGCTCAGGAGGTGCATAAGTTCTAATATTGCTTTTACGAACAACAGTTAAAGCTTTAGCATGATCCTTTATTCTAATAGGGAAAGGTGGTTTCTCAACATAAGAAGTAGGAACAATATGATCATTATAAGTGACAGTCTTTTCTTCAACTTTAATAGGTGCAGCTACTTTTACTTTTATGGGAGGATGATATTTAAACCACTTATCCTTAGGGAGATTAACATAAGTAGCAAAAGATTCATAGAAAGAAGCTACTATCTCAGAGTCAAGTCCATATTTAGTGCTAAACTTACGGAAAATATCGGTATCCATAAAAGATTTAACACAATCAAACTTAGGTGTCATACCTGACTCCTTACCTTCGTCGAGGTCCCAATCTTCAGAGTTGTGTTTAATTCTATCCAATAAATTCCATCTGAATTCAATAGTCTTCATCATAAAAGAGCCAACACAAGAAGTATCGAGCATGGTTTGATTATTATGAGAAAGCCGAGCATAAAAACTTTGCATAATTATTTCTCTCGAGATCTCATGATTGGGGCATGAATATAACATTGATTTAAGCCTCCCCCAAGCTTGAGTGATGCTTTCTCCTTCGCGAGGCCAGAAATTATATATATAATTGCGATCATGATGAACAAGGTGCATAGGGTAATACTTCTGATGAAATTCCAATTTCAATCTTTTATAGTTCCATGATCTCATATCATCACATAGCCTATACCATATCAATGCGTCTCCCTTTAAAGATAAAGGGAAGACCTTCTTCTTAGCAACATCATCGGGTACACCTGCAAGCTTAAATAATTCACAAACTTCATGCACATATATTAAGTGCTCATCAGGATGCTTTATTTCATCTCCTGTAAAAGGGTTAGCTAGCAGTTTTTCCATCATACCCGAAGGAAATTCAAAAGGAGTTTCATATTCAATAGGTTCAGTAGGTTGAGGAGAAACTCTTTGCTCTACTGGACGGGGTGAAGATACCCCGAACAAGCCCCTCAAAGAATTACTTTCCATAGTAGCAAGTGACAGTAAATTTCAGCATACTATATAAATTTTTCCTTACCAAATTCCACCTACCAAAGGCGCTACACTCCCCGGCAACGGCGCCAGAAAAGAGTCTTGATGACCCATAAGTATAGGGGATCTATCGTAGTCCTTTCGATAAGTAAGAGCCCAACGAGGAGCAGAAGAAAATGATAAAGCGGTTTTCAGCAAGGTATTCTCTGCAAGTACTGAAATAAGTGGTAACAGATAATTTTGTGACAAGATAAATGGTAACGAGCAACAAGTAACAAAAGTAAATAAAGTGCAGCAAGATAGCCCAATCCTTTTGTAGCAAAGGACAAGCCGGAACAAACTCTTATAATAGGAAAAGCGCTCCCGAGGACACATGGGAATATCGTCAAGCTAGTTTTCATCACGTTCATATGATTCGCGTTCGATACTTTGATAATTTGATATGTGGGTGGACCGATGCTTGGGTGCTGTTCTTACTTGAACAAGCATCCCACTTATGATTAACCTCTATTGCAAGCATCCGCAACTACAACAAAAGTATTAAGGTAAACCTAACCATAGCATGAAACATATATATGGATCCAAATCAGCCCCTTACGAAGCAACGCATAAACTAGGGTTTAAACTTCTGTCACTCTAGCAATCCATTATCTATTTATTACTTCCCAATGCCTTCCTCTAGGCCCAAATAATGGTGAAGTGTTATGTAGTCGACGTTCACATAACACCACTAGAGGCTAGACAACATACATCTTATCAAAATATCAAACGAATACCAAATTCACATGACTACTAATAGCAAGACTTCTCTCTTGTCCTCAGGAACAAACGTAATTACTCACAAAGTATATTCATGTTCATAATCAGAGGGGTAATAATATGCATATAGGATCTGAGCATATGATCTTCCACCAAATAAACCAACTAGTATCAACTACAAGGAGTAATCAACACTACTAGCAACCTACTAGCACCAATCCTGGACTTTGAGACAAGAATTGGATACAAGAGATGAACTAGGGTTTGGAGATGAGATGGTGCTGGTGAAGATGTTGATGGAGATTGCCCTCTCCCGATGAGAGGCGCGTTAGTGATGACGACGGTGATGATTTCCTCCTCCCGGAGGGAAGTATCCCCGACAGAACAGCTCTGCCGGAGCTCTAGATTGGTTCCGCCTCATGGCGGCGGAGTCTCGTCCCGAAAGGTTCCCTCTGATTTTTTTTCTCATCGAAAGACTTCATATAGTAGAAGATGGACGTCGGAGACCCACCAGGGGGGCCACGAGGTAGGGGGGCTCGCCCCCTCCTGGGGCGCGCCCTCACCCTCGTGAGCAGGGTGTGGGCCCCCTGGCCTTCATCTTTAGCGAGGATTTTTCTTTATTTATTTTAAGATGTTCCGTGGAGTTTCAGGACTTTTGGAGTTGCGCAGAATAGGTCTCTAATATTTGCTCCTTTTCCAGCCCAGAATTCCAACTGCCGGCATTCTCCCTCCTTATGTAAACCTTGTAAAATAAGAGAGAATAGCCATAAGTATTGTGAAATAAAGTGAAATAACAGTCCATAATGCAATAAATATTGATATAAAAAGCATCATGCGAAATGGACGTATCACATATGTACAACATGTTTCTCCTCAAGCAGCACCGGCTGGCGGAGGGCCAAAATCTACAACGTGCGCGAAAGCGAGGCGGTCGTGGCTGCCATGGTCGTGGCGAGCCCGAACTTCATTGCAGAGCAACGTGCGTTCTATGAGGCCGCGCGCGCCGCTCGCAACGAAGTCCAGTGCAACCGGACGCAATCGTGGCCACTAGCTACGCGTCCTACGCGCCGCCGTCCAACTTTCATGGCACATGTTGCAGGTGGACAATGACGGACCATCCACGTCCATCATCGATCTCATGTCCACCGTCGCTGGTGACAGACATGTGCAGACTGGTCTAAGGATGAGTAGGGCATGTGTGGTAGCAAGGCATTGTGTCCCAAGTGGGTTGGTTCGTCTCTCATGTCCTACTCTTCCTCACGTGAAGACCGCACCTACACTTCACGAGTCTTGAACCCAGTTGCCGTTTATGAAGACGATAGATGGAGGACGTGGTCGTCGATGCGGAATACAAAGGAAGTGAACGACGACCGCAGTCGTATCATAGGTTTAGGGCCAAAACGCTTTTTTTGTTCTAAATATTTGAAATGTAATGAAAATTCGCCGTATTTGCGTGAATCTCGTCCGGTTTGTACGAAAATCTAATGTGTTTGCATGAATTTCGCCCTGTTAGTTGAAAAGCGTTTGAAATGTATGCGGGCAGCATTGGATGGCCTCCTCCGGCATCCGTGTCCGCGACGAATTTGACAAAATTTATCCAAAATAGCTCCAAACATGAACATGAAATTGAACATTTACGGTCGACGAAACTACAAACAGATCGTCTAAATGAAACCACAACATCAATATGCATATTTTTCATGTAGACTTTATCTTAAATCGGAGCATCGTTTTATAGATTAGAAGATGAAAAAGATTAAAAAGGAGATTACACTGAAACGGTGCAAACTCACCACAGGGTGCACCCACCCTAGAGGATCATAAATACACCGGGAGTCACAAAACTAGAGGATCATAAATACACCAGGGGTCACAAAACTTACACGTGACGGTTAGTTTGATGCATAAACTTGCAAAATATGTGTTTTTAGTCATTGAACATGTCCTCTTTATTCATATACGGTGCTTTCTACCGTATCCAGTCATATCCCATGCACGCGTGGTATGCCAACGTGGCGGTGGCCCATTGTCAGTGGCCGAGGCAGTGGTTAATCTGCATGCAAATATTTTTCTTCATAAAGCACCCTTGTATTTAATTTATTTAGGCTGAAAATCCTTAAAACGAAAAAAAGAAATCTGAATGAGGGGGTAAGACTTGAACCCAGGAGATTCGCGTACATAGCACTCTGCCAATTAATGTTTGTCACTTAGTGTTAGTCCGCGTATTAGATTTGTGTCAAGTCAAACTATACAAGGTTCGATCAAATATATATTTAAAATATCAACATACAATACCAAATATATATTCGATGAAACTATATTTCGTAGTGAATGTAAAAATATTGATTTCGCATTGTGAATGTTGATACTTTTTCTTATAGATTTGATCAAAGTAGAGATATTTTAACTTCGGACAAAAACTTAATTATATGCAGACTAAAAATGACCGGAGAGTATAAGATAGAGACCATACGAATTAAAGTAAAAATCAAAATGGAAAAAGTGTGTGCAAAGAACAGGATGCCCCCGTTACAACCTATGACCTCCTGATAAACCCGCCATGTATGGGGGCGCCAACCCGACCACAATGACACTAAGAGAGATATACACAATTTATCTTAAGTATTCTCTTTCGTTTTTTCTATGTATAAGAAAATAACTTATATTCTTGATAAACTTTTCGGACAAACCAACTAATTGTTTCTTTGAATTCGAATAATTTCGAATTTCAAAATCTAGAGAAAATCAAATATAGTGCAGAATGAATATGCATAAATTTTTCGAACAAATGAACTAAATTTTTAGTTGAATTCAAATAAATTGAAATTAAAAATCTAGATAAAATAAAATATAGTGTGGAATGAGTGAAGTAAAAAAATTGAACAAATCAATGATTTTTTTTGAATTTGCATAATTTTAAATTTGAAAATCTACGTAAAAGAAAATATAGGTCAGAAATGTATGTAAATATTTTTGAAAAATAAACTAAAATTAGTTTGAATTTGAATGATCTAGATAAAATAAAATATATCATAGTGACTGTACGTAATTTCTTTCGGACAAATCAACATAAATTTTGTTTGAATTTAAATAATTTTAAATTAAAAATCTAGATAAAAACATATAGTGCAAAATGACTGAACATAAATTTCTTTCGGACAAATCAGCGAAAAGTTTGCTTGAATCCGAATAATTTTTAATTTCAAAATCTAGATAAAATAAAATATAGTTCAGAACGTGTATTTTTATCCTGAAGGATATATATCTTGGAAGTCCGTGTTAAACACAAGCAAACATGTGACGCAGTAGTTAGGACACTTGCATGGTCGTATCAGATCGTCGGTTCAAAATCCCATCATCCCACCGATTTATTTTCGGTTCAAAATCCCATTGTCCCACCAATTTTTTTTATTTTTTTTTGTAAAAAGTCCCACCAATTTATTTTACGCAAAATGTGCCACGTACGTAGCAAATACACCCGCGTACAGAAAATGTGACCGTATTTACAGATCAACGCAAGTTTGATAACAAGAAACACTTATTTTGCAAGTTTATGCACCAAACTGACCATTACGTGCAAGTTCTAAGACTATGAGTGTAGTTACCTCCACGTAATGCACAGCGCCTAAGCTACCCAGGTGCGCTTTATTGCATCGCTCGGGCCTGATTTTTGAAAAAACTGTCAAATCAAGGATTTTCAGGGATGCAGGCAAACATGCAAAAGTCTACCATAGCTTCCTAGTTGTATACGTGTAGCAGAGCGTTTCCAAGTCCTAGTCCAAGTCCGAGTCATGGATGGACTGTTCTTATTCTGCAAGTTATATACGGAGGTTGTACGTTGGCACGGTCGTGTATTAGCCTCAGGTTAAATTGCGTTCGTGACCGGCTGGTGAAAGCCAACATGTCGTCGCCTACCGAGTACGTCTCTCTCGATCATCGCTTCCCCATGAATTCCCTTAGTATATCGAGACGATCGAGTTTTTCTTCGACACTATTTTTTTTAGAAAAAACTAAACATAAACTCTGATAGCTGCATGTTTTTCAATCGCAAAAAAAGCTGCAGGTTTAGGGCATCAACAGCGCGGCGCTTAAACGATTTTGATCCTTGTCAACTGGCGGGTGGAAGGTCTGATCCCAGTACGGGCGATTTGATTATTTGCCATCATTTACTTCAAACTTTAACATTTTGCCACTCATTACATTGAAATTGATCTGGTGACACTTCTTAGTTTGCATTTTGATTTTGTCACTTTTCAACACAAAAAAAAACTTTGTAAATGATAGACAAAATAAGTGAACAAAACAGAGAACAAAACTACCCTATTACCCGTTGAACTGAAACATAGCACAACCTCCTCCCAAATTAGAATGAAGCCTAACTCATAACACAGCCGCCGCCCGCCCCTGCCGCCCTGCTGCCCCGCCGATGCCGCCTTGCTGCTCCCCGACGGCCCCTGGTGCCCTGCCGATGTCGCCCCTGCCGCTCCCTGTCGGCCCCTGCTGGCCCCGGGTGTCCCCTGCAGATAGCAAATTTGGGTGAAACAGTAAAAACAGAGAGGGGGCAGCGGAGGAGTGCATGTGTGAGATGCTTATCAGTCGAGTCTAGCCCACATGGCCCCGTCGACGTATGTCTGCTCGGTCAATCAAGAACATGGGCGAATTCGCGATTTCACAGGGGTGAGGGCAAATCCTCTAAGTTCCAACTAAGAAGTAGCAAAATATCAATTGCAAAGTAGACAGTGGCAAATTGTCAAAGTCCCAAGTAAATGGTGGCAAGAAATCAAAATCCCCTTCCAGTATTGCCCATGCCGTCGAATTTTTCTGGTTTGCGGCATGAAAAGCGGAGGCCGCCCGAGTTAGCGGCTTGCGACTTTTTTTTTTGAGTTTTTTTTTTTTTGAGACAACACACGAAGCTTTTTATTGATTCGTCACAATGTTTACAGGGACGAAAGAAAGATCTCCGGGATGGCCTAACCATACACGGCGGCCACCCCCGAGAGATAAAGCATGCTTCGCTAAGTTGTGAGCTTCATAATTTGAGCTCCTAAACTCATGGCTAAACCTACACATATCAAAAGTTGCAGAATGGCTTAATATTTCATGCACAATAGCACCATATGGAGATGCGTCCTCCTTTTTCAGAGAGTCTACTGCCTTCTTGCAATCCGATGCAACATGAATGCGCCTTTGGTACAAGTCCTCCGCAAGTGCAAGGCCTTCTCTGATCGCCATGGCCTCCAGCGTTTCCGGGTCCCCAATATGCTCTATGATCAGCGCCGAAGCTCCCAAAAACAGACCATCTGAACTTCTGCAGATTGCACCCACAGCCCCGAAACGGGCTTGCCTTGGTGCGGCCGCGTCCACATTGATCTTCACGCATCCCGTGGCCGGAGCCTGCCACTGGGTTGGTCTTGCAGCTTTGACTACGGTCCTCCGAGGTTCACTTGCCTTAATATATCTCAAGTCATCAAGAAAGCTTGTGATAAATCCATAAGTAGATTGCGGTGATTGGAAGATGTCCTCATAGATCGCTTTCCTTCGTGCTCGCCAAATTGCCCACATAATAACAATCATGTGTGCAAACATATCTCCGTTCAACACTCCACTCATAGCAAAAAGCCAATCCTTGGGGTGTTCTTCCACTCTGTCCACGAGATGATGAACCAACTCCTCCGGAGCTAAGGCCCAAACGCTGCTTGACATCGGACACATAAAGAGTGCATGTCTCCAAGAGTCAACCGCCCCGCACAAAGGGCACTTGTCCTCGGTGGCCATATTGCGGTGTTTGAGTAAATCAATAGTGGGCATGGAGTTTCTCGCCAATCTCCAAACGAACATGCGTAGTTTCGATGGAACCTGCATGTGCCAAATAGTACTCCACTTGTCCGCCTCCTGCTGCACAATAGAAGTTCCCGCTTCTCCGCTCAGCCAGGCCTCCCGCTCATGCTTTGTTCTGAGGATCATGCGGTAACAGGACCGAACACTGAAATTTCCTCTTGGTTCTTCCTGCCAAGCCCAAAAGTCCGCAACCTTGCGAGTACACAGTGGTATCTTCAGAATATCGTCGGCATCAAACCGAGCAAAGGTTGCTCGAATCAGCTCCTCTTTCCACGATGCCGTGGTACTATCTATAAGCTCGGAGACCATGATCGGAGGGTTTTGCGTTAGCGATGTGATAGGTCTTCTTACTCCCTCCCTCGGTATCCAATTGTGTCTCCAGATATAAGTGGACTCGCCATCTCCAATCCTCTTCACAGTACCCTGTATCAAAACATCCCGACCGTCAATGATCGAGCGCCAAACCTGAGAAGGGTGTGACCCAAGCTCCGCCTCAAGAATAGAAACCTCCGGGAAATAAACAGCTTTTAAAATCCTGGCACTTAAGCTCAGTTCCCCCGTTAGCAGCCTCCACGCTTGCCGTGCTAGTAGAGCTAAGTTGAAGATCTCCATATCCCGAAATCCCAACCCTCCCAAACTTTTCGGGCTTGTCATAATATCCCAAGCCACCCATGCGGGCTTTCTTCTCCCCTGCTTGCTTCCCCACCAAAACTGTCGTATGATTGAGGTTATATTTTCACAAAGGCCTCTTGGCAACCTGAAACAGGACATAGAATAGACTGGTATCGCTTGGGCCACAGCCTTGATTAACACTTCTTTACCTGCTGAGGACAACAGCTTCTCCATCCATCCTTTGATCTTCTCCCACACCCGGTCTCTCAAGTATTTGAACGTGCCATTTTTCGAACGTCCCACATCGGTTGGCATGCCTAGATAGCGTTCATTCAAAGTCTCCTTGTGCACATGCAAGGTGTTTTTTATTGATTCCTTCAACGTGGCCTGACACGACTTACTGAAGAAAATTGAAGACTTCTCATGATTGATTCTCTGCCCCGAAGCTGCGCAGTAGGTCTCGAGCAAGTTTGATGCCACACCTGCACCCTCTACGTTGGCCTTGAATAGCAACAGGCTATCATCTGCAAACAACAAGTGGTTAACGGTGGGAGCCGTTGGGGCCACTTGAATACCTGCAAACGATGACGAAGAACTTGATTTAAGGAGGCACGAAAGGCCCTCTGCTGCAATCAAGAATAAGTAGGGGGAGATTGGATCTCCTTGTCGGATTCCTCTCGATGGTTGGAACGATTCGAGCTTCTCTCCGTTGAACATTACCGAGAAAGATACCGAAGACACCATGCTCATCACAGTATCAATCCACTGTCCTGCAAACCCAAGTTTAGTCATGATAGCCCTCAGATATGTCCACTCTACCCGATCATAGGCCTTCATCATGTCCAATTTCAGTGCACAAAAATTATTTGATTTTGATCTAGACCGCTTCATAAAGTGCAGACACTCATAAGCTGAAATTATATTGTCAGTAATTAACCTTCCGGGGACGAAAGCGGACTGCTCCTCAGAGATAATGTCTGGCAGAATGAGTTTCAGTCTATTTGCAATTACCTTGGATGCTATCTTGTATAACACATTGCACAAACTGATAGGTCTATACTGAGATAAAGCAGTGGGGCTTGTTACCTTGGGTATGAGCACCAAAACCGTATCATTGATGCATTCCGGACTCTCCTCCCCCGGACAATACTCAAGATAATTTTTGTTACCTCCTCTCCACACACATCCCAGTGTCTTTGGTAAAAATGAGCCGGGAAACCATCGGGCCCCGGCGCTTTTGTTGGAAACATCTGAAAGAGGGCGATCTTAACCTCCTCATTCGTATAAGGGGCACACAATGAGGCATTCATCTCTGCTGACACCTTCCTCGGAACATGATCAAGTACTGCATCCATGTTTTGTACACCCTCCGAAGTGTACAGATTGTGATAGAATTCATTGGCCAACGCCCGTAGTTCAGCCGGATCATCAACCACTACCCCGAGGGAATTTTGGAGGGCTTTTATCATGTTTTTCTTCCTTCGGATACTGGCTCGTAGATGAAAAAACTTCGTGTTGCGATCGCCCGCAGTGAGCCATTCTATCCTGGATCTTTGCCTCCACATAACTTCCTCACGATGATACACCTCGATCAAATTTTGGTTTATTTTCAACTCATTATGTGAGGGAGCTATCCTTGCTGGATCGGCCCGCAGATCTTCCAACTCCTTCTTAAGCCTCTTTATTTCCTTCCGGACGCTGCCGAAAGTGTCTCTGCTCCATTTAACTAGGCCCTGTGAGATGGTTTGCAGTTTTTGTTTCAAATCCTCCACCGACAGACATGGAGGGCTAGCTTCCCAATCTGCTAGAACCACATCCTTAAAACCTTCATGTGATTCCCACATCACCTCGTATTTAAAAGATTTCTGTGCTTGCAACCGATCTGTATCTCCGAACTCCACCAAAATCGGTGCGTGATCCGACGTGGCGCATGTGAGATGTGAAACCGAGGCCATAGGAAACTTGTTCATCCATCCCGCATTAGCTAATGCTCTGTCCAACCTGCATCTTGTGTAGCTTCCTCCAACAACTTTTTTCTCAAAGGTCCAAAAGTGCCCCGAGTAGCCCAAATCTTGCAACATGCAAATATCTATAGTATCTCGGAATGCTTGTATTTGAGCATTACTCCGCTGCCCAACCCCCGCATGCTCTTCCGGACGTAACACTTCGTTGAAATCACCCACGCACAACCACGGCAAGGAGCTCAAAGTACTGATATTCTTCAAAACTGTCCAGGTTTGGTGCCTCAAATTTGTTTGTGCTTCCCCATATACACATGTCAGCCTCCACCTATCCTGGTTCTGTTCCTCGACCAAAACATCCAAGTGATAATCAGAGTAACCAAAAATCTCAACATTTATTGACTTATTCCAAAACAGACCAATGCCACCACTTCGGCCCTGACTACTAACAGCATATGCATTATCATAACCCAACGTACCAGCTAAAGCTTCTACCCTATTACCATCTATTTGTGTTTCAACTATGCACAACAGGGTAGGGGCAAATTGCCTCGCGAAATCACGAAGCTCACGAACCGCCGCGGCTTTGCCCGCGCCACGGCAGTTCCAACACATGGTACTCATTGGGCCCGGCGGCGCTCCTCGAAGGAGCCCGCCAAGTTCTTAACTGCTGAGTTTGATCCTTCATTCCCTTCTTCAAAAGTCTTAGATCTCTTCAACTCCCTCGTCGGTGGTGGACTGGCAACAGAGCTGCCCACAGGCACCAAGGCTAGATTATTGTCAGCTGTAGTCCTTCCCTGCCCTGCAGTATCATTCTGTGTCCTTTCTAACAGTCCAGCCGCTAGCCTTTTCCTGGTCGCGTCTTCCATGTCTACGTCCTCAGCCCCCGGCGCTGCAGCCGTCCCTGTTCTTCCCATGTTCTTGGTCCCAGCATAGCTAGTATTGCCCTCTTCATACCTGGTGTTGTTCCTACCACCAGAACGGCCTCCTCTCCTGCCTCCACGATTGCCACGGCCTCCCCCCGGGCCTCTTCCTGTACGCATTACCCAGCTCGCTCGCAGGTCCTTGAACACCAGGGCAGATGGTGGGTGGATCCCGTTCCCATGCTCCTTGTAAAGATGCCCAAGCCTACCACAGACGGCACACCAGTCAGGCAGCTTTTCGTATTTGACTCTGTAGATCTGCCTCTTCCCCTCTCTGACCATGGATACAGCATTCTTCAAAGGTTTGGATACATTGATCCGCACCCAGACCCGGTAGAAATTACCAATGAAATCATGAGACAAGGGCTCCGTAAACAAGACTTCCCCTACTTTGGCCGCCAGAGGGGTAATCAGATGGGCATACAGATCGGGCAGGTCGTGGATTTGAATCCAGATATCGATCGTCTCTAACTTGACCGTCGACGGCTTTGAGATCCCATCATAGCGAGCCATTACCACCGCATCTCCTCTGAAGTTCCACGGCCCGTCATTGATCACCCTCTCCCAATCTCCCAAGCACGAGAATTGGACGGTATACAGATTCTCTTCAAGAGGTTTGAACTTCACTTCCTGCGCAGCATCCCACGCCGAACGCATGTTCCTATAGAACCAGGTCTGGCTGTATGTCTTGGTGGTGTTGACTCTGGCAAGCATGATCCATCTAGGCCCCTCCGCAGGAGCTTGCTTCTCATCAAAGATCACATCATCTAGGTCTTCCTCCGTCAGTCCCAGCTCTCGCATCATCGCCTCAACATCCTCTGCTTCCGCCGTGGCCGATGCCGCGTTCGAAGCCATCAAGAACCCTAACCCGATGAGACAACAGATCGGGTTTTTTGTTTGGGGAACCCTAACTCCACCGTTCCCTAGCCAAGCAGAAGCAGGGCTGCGGCACACGGCCGCTCCCAGCGTCGTAAACGATCGCCTGAGATAGGGGTACGTGGTAGGGGAAGATAGAACTCGACGGCGGCGTGGTCGCCTCCGGGAGAAAAAGGCAAACCCTAACTAGAGGGAAATCGTGACCCACGTATAGCTACTTTTTTGAGTGCTAGGGGATCGAATTGATGTGGCGCGACCTTTGTTCCAGTAGCAACGATCAATGAGTGACGGCCCATTTGAGACAACTGGTCGAGATATTTTCCCCTCGTCTCCCTTCCCAGGAAAGCTCCTTCCTTTTCCCCTCGCCCATCTTCTTCCCCTTTGCCTCCCCAAGTCGCCGGCAATTCTCTATGCCGCTCAGACGACTCCTCGCCGGCGAAAATTCCATATTTCGTCGGCCTGGCCATTCCACGATTTGTCTTCCCGATGGCCAATACATCGATGTCTACACTGACGACGATGGGACTCTCGTCACCGGCGGATCGGAGGGCCGGCCGCCACGGCCTGTCCAAGAAATCTTCGCCGACATCCGGCGCCGTCAGGCGGCCGCTGAGGACGCCTCCCGTCGCCTCCACTACCCGCAGCGTCGTCCACAACCCCGTCCACCATCAGATGCGGCCTCCACGACCCAACTACCTCCAACCCCCTCCACTCCACTCCACTCCACCATCAGAATCAGATGCAGCCGACCCCCTGCAACCCCTTCCCCTCCCCTCCACCGTCAGCTGCAGCCTCCACAACCCGAACCCATCCCCTACGCTCCAGGCAAGCCTCGCCCCTTTACACTCACCGACCTGGATGCGATACGTCGACGCGTAGCAGATGCATCTAAGGAATTCGCCCACTCCGACTACGCTGTCGGGGATGGACAACTCTTCACGGACGTCGACGAGATATCTCGACGCGTAGCAGATGTACGCATGGAAGTCGCCTGCTCCGACATCCAGACGAGGCCCTACGATCGGCCGCAACCTCCACAGTATGAACTTTATCGACCTGTCCCTCTCTCGACTGTATCTCAAGCAACATGCCCCTATGCTGATTGCTCCAGCCTCCCAGATTTATGCATGCTAGGAATACTGGAGGTAACAGTAGCCGTCTTTCTCTCTTCACACATCTAATTATCAAGAAAACAAATTTAAGTCTGATGGGATGGAGGGTTCTGGTATATAGACAGATAAGGGCAGCCCCAGTGCATGTAGCTCCCGCTTGCGCAGGGTCTGGGGAAGGGTCCGACCACTTTGGGTCTATTGTACGCAGCCTTTCCCTACATTTCTGCAAGAGGCTGTTTCCAGGACTTGAACCCGTGACCTCATGGTCACAAGGCAGCAGCTTTACCACTGCGCCAAGGCTCCCCTTCTCTGGTATATAGACAGATACTGAAGAAAAAAACAATTCTCTCTTTTCTTCTTTCTCTTGGGGTTCTGTTATTGATTGATTAAACATCATGTATTATGCATGCATCTCCCGTGATAAATTAAATTATTCTTCAACTCATCGAGCTTGCTCCATTGAGCATGTAGCATCTGTTAAAATGTCTATTCCTGACCCCCATTATGATGTGCCAAAGATTTTTTTTTTTGTCTACTTAACTTTCTAACCATGTTTCGCTTCAGGTGCGAGTACCCTTCTTATGATGTGCCTGAGCAGTTGGAAACGCCACTGCTAGAGCCAAAGAACACCAACACTTCATCTTCCTCCACACAGCCAGAGGCGCTAACTCATGACATCTTGCCAGTGTCAAGGCAATCGTCTCCGCCTATTTTCGCTCGCAATCCTTCTGGTTGGCATATACAGTTTTTCATCAGAATAGATGTCGAGGGTTCTTTCCACACGTATCCTAGTCTGGGCGGGCCATTTCAGAGCTTGCAGGAAGCTGAGAACGCTATCACTAGCCATCTTGACGAGCTGCGCTCTCCAATGATGTGAGTTTTCTCAACTTTGTTATGGTTTTTCATCATAATGGAAATTACAATGTACTAACACATAGAATACTCTGACCTGAACTAGGTGCACAGATGGGCTTTCGGATGCTGAGATTGGTATATTACACGCCCTTCACTGGCCTGATGGCACAAGGAAGAAATCTTCTAAAGGCAATGCGGAACATAGGAATATCAGCTTATTGGTTCAAGCGTTACTGGACAAATACAATGAAGATCACCATCTTTTGGGGGTTTACTCTCTCTCCCTCTTGCCCGCTCTCACTCCTGGTCCTCTTACCAGGATTGTCTTATTTGTTGTTATATTCATGTTCTAATTGCCGACACAATCCATGCCTCCTTTTCAGGATTTTGAATATGAACTTGATGATGTTGTTATCTTCCGAGAATTTGTTGAGGGGGAGAAAGTGACTAGGTTCTATCATATCAATCTGGCTACAAAAACCAAAGGAGAAGATGGTTTGCACAGTGGCGTCAACAATCTATTTTTTGCTGAAGTCAGACAAATTAAAGGAGAAAATGTATATGTACTCAGTTGTTTATGTATGGTTAAACCTACTGACAGTGGTATATTTTCCACCTTGTATTAAGTTCTGTTCATACAGTTTGGCCTCACATTTATCTGATTGACGTGTTTGGTTGCCCCTTGTTTCATTTTTACCTTCATCTCATCCACTGTTTAATGTCTAATATAGTTCGTGCCCAGCCATAAGTAGCGACTTTCTAGTTCCTACACATGTTTGTTATTTTTCCTGGTTGATTGTTTGGTAAGGAAATGACTGCTCAATGGTTTTTGTTCCACCTTAGATAACTTCTGTTCATTCATACAGTTTGGGGTCACATTTTTTCTGGTTGACCTGTTTGGTTGCTCCTTGTGTCATGGTCCCAAGCTTTACTAAAGTTTAAATATGTATAAGCTAGATGGGCAACCATATGTACTCAGAGTCTAAACATGTTTTTTTTCGCCTAGTTGGTTATTTGGTAATTAAATGATAAATCACGGTATTACTTCCACTTTAGATTAAGTTCTGTTATACAGTTTGGGGTTCACATTTATCTGCCCTTCATCTTATTTGTTATCTTTGAGCTTTTAACATCTAAGGTAGTTCATGCCCAGCCATATGTATTGACTTTTTACACACTTTTTTTTTGCCCAAGGCCAATGCTATGGTTGCTTGAGTTATGGAAATGTTGATTTGAAGCACCCTGTTGATACTGATAAATACAAAGGTGGCCACACTGCCCCGCGCTCACCATGTTGCGGTTTTGATCTACGGTGTGATGTTATCCCTGGCCTAGATGTACCTGAATGCATCGAGGATGAGGAGGCTAGGCTGGTGAAGGAGGAGGCTAGGTTAAGATATATATACAAGGTAATTTTATATCTTGTGTGGTTGGTATCTTGTGTGGTTGGTATTTTGTGTGGTTGAAATTATTCTCCTTCAGTGCCCTGCTCCGGCAAAATTGGATGGTGCAAGAGTGCGTGCTTGTTTGGCAAAGAGAGAGGATGCTGGTTTGACCAAGGGAGAGTGTGGCCAGGGAAGCGCGAAATACATTGTGCCTGCTAGGCGTCGTCTGCTGGTTTGAGTAACCCCTCAGGAACGTAGATAAATTTAATTTGATTTAGGTAATGCTTGATCTCACTACTCATCAGTGTCCTCGGTGTTTCATTAGGTTCAAGCATTATAGTCTTCTTACAATCTGCACGGTTGCATGTTTCTGCATGGTAATGATTCTTTAGTTGATCAACTAGAGTCTGGATCAAGTGTTAGGGCAATCGATTTCAAATTTTGCTAGACATTTAAGCACTAGTGTCATTTATGATCAATCAACTACCAATGTTCTCAAACCGAATATGTTTTTTTTTTAAATTGAAGTATAGTGAAGGAGGATGCATTGTTAGAAATGAAAATATAAGCTTCTGACATGTTTTATTTAATAACTTCTGTCATCCTACCATTGTTCCCTTTTGGGAGGTGACGCTCAATTTGTTTTTATCATGTACTACATGCCAAATTGCCAAAAAAGAAATTCCATTGATGACTTGTTTTCCTTCAGAACTGCTTGATATTGTTGCACTATTTTCAAAACTTGAACTAGCCGGTTGATGTTGCATGGCATAACTATTCTTTAGGTTAGTTCATATCCTTTGGCCATTAATCTCATTGCACGTTTTTGTTGCTTTCTGCAGCTTGTAGTGCCGCATCTTATGAGAATTGTCTTTTTTTTCTCATTCAGTTTCTAGTATCTTGGAGAAGGATTAAACTCGCCGTGCACCATAATTTGGGATGTTGTTGCTGCAATAGTAGAATGTATGGACCTGCCATTTGCTTTGGACTTGGTTGTAGCTGCTCGGAAGTTTGGTGCTTTGGGGCCGTAATGGTGTAATGTTTCATATTTTAGTTCCATGGAAGGTCTGCAATGGAGCTGCCTTTTGTTTTTTAAATGTTGTCAATATTTATTTCATCGACACATAAGTTTCCATCTAGTTAGCACACATGCTCCGCACCTAATTTTCATCGAAACGTAATTTGCCATGACGTTAGCACACAGGCGCCTCATCTAATTTTTCATGACGGTAACAAGCATGGAATGAAAGGAAGCATGCCATATGATATGGACACATGGAATGAATATTGGAACCATATGTACGCAGGGTGATTAAAGGAAGTTTGCGAGGGAACTTTGCAATTATTCTGGAAGCATGTTTTTATGGATTTGAAGCAAATTTTAGTTGTCGTCGCTTACAACTCATCTGCATGCCATGTTCGAGCAAATGAGTCAAGATGGATAAATTCAAGAAGAAAAAAGCCAATGTGGTCGCTCCTGGATCAGACGCCGCAGCAGCTCGCCCCGGTAATCGCCGGTCTTCAGGATGCAAGACTGCACCACGTAGTGCCCGTACTGGTGGCAGGACAGACTGGCGACCTCCGTCATGAGCTGATCCACGATGGGGTACCGATCGACAGACTTATGTCAGTTTTAGCTTGGCATTCAGTTCAGACTTCAGAGCGGGCCGGTAATATCCAACGGAAGTTGAGAATCATGGAACAGGTTAACGCGAGGATTGAGAATTAATTAACCTGTATTGGCTCATGGCTATTTCTACGGTGCCTTCACACACGACCTTGTTGAAATCCTGGAGCTCATCGGCTCAATGGCGGATTCAGGATTTGAAATTTTTAAACGAAACAAAAAAATAGAACCCACAATACACTTAAATAAGACAATCAAGAAAATTAATTAGCCAAGTGTATGCATTCAGGCAAGACGATCAGCGTAATAAATTGTTCAAAGTGGTTTCATTCTCAAGAACTAGGCGAAAATAATATAACACAAAAACCACATAAAGTCTAACTTGGACTCCCGCTTGCTGAATCTTCCACACTATATTGTCATCCCCCTGGACCACTTTGAGCACCTTAGCTCCAAGGGCCCATTTCATTCCCTCTTCTCCAAGAACCCGAAGTTTCTGTTCGGCCTCAGTTTTAGCCGTATGCTCAGTGACGTTGAGCAAGCTCAGCTTTCAGATCTAGTTCATTAATCAGTTGAGTGAGTCTCTCCTTTTCTCGCTTGTAAATCCCACTTTCTTTTCTGGCCCAACCCCTCAGGAATTGTCGCAGGTGACTAATCTTATTCTGCCATCGTTCAACACTAGTGTGCCCACCAACATCCTTGGACCACTCTCTTGCGATGATATCTAAAAAAATCCTCTCTCTCGAACCACGCTAGTTCGAAGGAAAAGGTATTCTTATTACCTACATGGGTCGCTTCGCCTGAATCGACCAACAAAGGTGTATGATCTGAGACTGCACGTTGCAGCGCCTGCACAATAACAAGAGGGAACTTTGTTTCCCAATCAACACTGGTAAGGACACAATCCAACTTCTCATAAGTCAAATTTGGTAACGAGTTCGCCCATGTGAACTATCTACCCGAAAGATCAATCTCCCTCAAATTAAGACTCTCAATAATCGCGTTAAACATAAATGACCATCTTCCATTGAAGTTGTCATTATTCTTTCTTCCCTTCTCCTGATTATGTTGAAATCCCTCCCACTAGGATCGGTAACCTCTCATCCCCGCAGACCCTTACAGGGTCCGCTAGGAAATCAGGTTGCGCCACTCCATAAATAGCCACCAAAGGCCATCAAAACCCATCAAGTTTCGAACGGACCCGAAATTTAACGGTAAAATCTCCTTGAACGATGTTCATGACCTCTAAAGTCTCGCATTTAACCCCAAGTAAGATCCTTCTGGATCATCCACGTGGGGGTAAACAGTACCAATCGAAGTTGACACCACCTGATAAAGTGCCTAGAAACTGTGAGTGAAGTTGTCCCTGCCGGTTTCCAGTAAAGTAACAAAGTCTAGTTTGTATTCAAGTGACGCTTTTGCAAGAAACTTTCTTTTAGCCAAGTCAGCTAGACCTCTGCTATTCCAAAAGATTCCTTTCATTTGTCATCATGGATTTTTTTTCTTGAATTTGACTCTCGCACTTCTATGCATTGCCGATGCAGGATAAACCTTCCTCTTACAGGAACGTTTTGGTTTATCCAGCACCTCCTCCATGTCCATATGACCTGACACAGTTTGTAAAGTGTCATCCGGCTGTAGAGGAGCCACATACCCATTGTGCCCCGATTCATCTACCTCATCTTCTTGTCCCGAATTGGGCACAACATCCTCACAGAGACTCTCAAGAGTATTAATTCCTAAGTTTTTAATCTCCTCATCGTTCATAGGCTTCACAACCGCAATGTTACGAATAAACTCTAAAGCCCTCCCAGGTTGTAAGTCCAACAAGTCATTAACTAATTTCGCAATTTCTTTCTCGTTAGTACCGAGAGAATCCCCAGGTTGCTCACATGATCAATAATATCTTGTTCAGGAAAATGAAGAATGGAACAACTCGTGTATTAGATGTGTCAATCATTAGTTGCAGTGGTGTGAGAGCTAAATTTTCATATTGAAAATTTTAGGTTCTTACCTGCATAGGCAACTTGTGTATCTGCTCGACTATTGTGGGTGTCTTCGTTGACGTTATCATCATGCTCATGGTCCAGCACCACTCGTACCGGGAAGGGATCAACAATGTGCTTGTTATTCTGATCAGAGGGATGCCAACAGTTTTTTTGGTCATGCTCGCAATAGGTTCTCATCACTTATCTCAAACAGGTGTGTCTGGATATTCTCATCACCTTTCTCCAGTTAACGGACGTTGTGTTATATACCACTAAATTTGTTCTGAACTTTGCAAGGTGCCATCACCAAGAGAATGTTGGCCATTGAGGAAATGGCGGGAATGGATGTTCTCTGCTACGACAAAACCAGAACCCTCACTCGTAACCACCTTACTATTGAAAAAACCCTAATCAAGATCTGTTGGGGGATCTGGTGCACCCACAACAAAGTTACTTTTGATAATCATATTATCCGGTCTCCTCTTGAGGCGGTTTTTACTGCTTGTGCACTGATGAATTACTAGACAAGGCTGCTGAAGATGGAAGACAAAGCTATGTTTCAGGCCGAGATCCAGAGGGTGATGCATGTCGCAACATTGCTGGCAGATAGGTCAAGGTTGAGGATTGCCAACGGCCCTGGAGAGTCGCTCATGTGAGGTTGGCTTGCTGCTGGATCCTCACTCTTCTTTCAAGGCGTGGCGTGGATATGGTCCGTGCCATCCCTGAAGGAAATATGCCCTAGAGGCAATAATAAAGTTATTATTTATTTCCTTATATCATGATAAATGTTTATTATTCATGCTAGAATTGTATTAACCGGAAACTTAGTACATGTGTGAATACATAGACAAACAGATTGTCACTAGTTTGCCTCTACTTGACTAGCTCGTTGAATCAATGATGGTTATGTTTCCTAGCCATAGACATGAGTTGTCATTTGATCAAAGGGATAACATCATTAGGAGAATGATGTGATTGACTTGATCCATTCCGTTAGCTTAGCACTTGATCGTTTAGTTTACTACTATTGCTTTCTTCATGACTTATACATGTTCCTATGACTATGAGATTATGCAACTCCCGAATATCGGAGGAACACTTTACGTGCTACCAAACGTCACAACGTAACCGGGTGATTATAAAGGTTCTCTACAGGTGTCTCCGATGGTGTTCGTGGAGTTGGCATAGATCAAGAATATGATTTGTCACTCCGATTGTCGGAGAGGTATCTCTGGGCCCTCTCGGTAATGCACATCATTATAAGCCTTGCAAGCAATGTGACTAATGAGTTAGTTGCGGGATGATGCATTACAGAACGAGTAAAGAGACTTGCCGGTAACGAGATTGAGCTAGGTATTGAGATACCGACGATCGAATCTCGAGCAAGTAGCATACCGATGACAAAGGGAACAACGTATGTTGTTATGCGGTTTGACCGATAAAGATCTTCGTAGAATATGTAGGAACCAATATGAGCATCCAGGTTCCGTTATTGGTTATTGACCGGAGATATGTCTCGGTCATGTCTACATAGTTCTCAAACCCGTAGGGTCCGCATGCTTAAAGTTCCGTGACGATCTGTATTATGAGTTTATATGTTTTGATGTACTGAAGGTAGTTCAGAGTCCCGGATATGATCACGTACATAACGAGGAGTCTCGGAATGGTCGAGACATAAAGATTGATATATTGGAAGCCTACATTTGGACATCGGAAGAGTTCCGGGTGAAATCGGGATTTTACCGGAGTGCCGGAGGGGTTACCGAAACCCCCCGGGGGTTAACAGGCCTTGTTGGGCCCTAGTGGAGAGAGGGAGGGGCCGGCCAGGGCAGGCCGCGCGCCCCCTCCCCCTCTGGTCCGAATTGGACTAGGAAGGGGGGGGGCCTTTCCTTCTCCTTCTCCCCCTTCCTTTCCCCACTCCTAGTAGGAGTAGGAAAGAGGGGAGTCCTACTCCTACTAGGAGGAGGACTCCTCCTCCTAACGCGCCGAACAGGGCCGGCCGGCCTCCCCCCTTTGCTCCTTTATATACGGGGGCAGTGGGCACCCTAGAACACACAAGTTGATCATTGATCTCTCCCAGCCGTGTGCGGTGCCCCCCTCCACCATAATCCACCTCGGTCATACCGTAGCAGTGCCTAGGCTAAGCCCTACGATGGTAGCTTCATCAACATCGTCACCACGCCATCGTGCTAACGAAACTCTCCCTCGAGCTCTACTGGATCGTGAGTACGCGGGACGTCACCGAGCTGAACGTGTGCTGAACACGGAGGTGAAGGAAATATGCCCTAGAGGCAATAATAAAGTTATTATTTATATCCTTATATCATGATAAATGTTTATTATTCATGCTAGAGTTGTATTAACCGGAAACATAATACATGTGTGAATACATAGACAAACAGAGTGTCACTAGTATGCCTCTACTTGACTAGCTCGTTGATCAAAGATGGTTATGTTTCCTAACCATAGACATGAGTTGTCATTTGATTAACGGGATCACATCATTAGGAGAATGATGTGATTTACATGACCCATTCCATTAGCTTAGCACCCGATCGTTTAGTATGTTGCTATTGCTTTATTCATGACTTATACATGTTCCTATGACTATGAGATTATGCAACTCCCGTTTACCGGAGGAACACTTTGTGTGCTACCAAACGTCACAACGTAACTGGGTGATTATAAAGGTGCTCTACAGGTGTCTCCAAAGGTACATGTTGGGTTGGCATATTTCGAGATTAGGATTTGTCACTCCGATTGTCGGAGAGGTATCTCTGGGCCCTCTCGGTAATGCACATCACTTAAGCCTTGCAAGCAATGCAACTAATGAGTTAGTTGAGAGATGATGTATTACGGAATGAGTAAAGAGACTTGCCGATAACGAGATTGAACTAGGTATTGAGATACCGACGATCGAATCTCGGGCAAGTAACATACCGATGACAAAGGGAACAACGTATGTTGTTGTGCGGTCTGACCGATAAAGATCTTCGTAGAATATGTAGGAGCCAATATGAGCATCCAGGTTCCGCTATTGGTTATTGACCGGAGACGTGTCTCGGTCATGTCTACATTGTTCTCGAACCCGTAGGGTCCGCACGCTTAATGTTACGATGACAGTTTCATTATGAGTTTATATATTTTGATGTACCGACGGTTGTTCAGAGTCCCGAATATGATCACGGACATGACGAGGAGTCTCGAAATGGTCGAGACATAAAGATCGATATATTGGACGGCTATATTCGGACACCGGAAGTGTTTCGGGTGATTTCAGAGAAAACCGGAGTGCCGGAAGGGTTATCGGAACCCCCCGGGGAAGTATTGGGCCTTAGTGGGCCTGAGGGGAGAGAGAGGGCAGCAGCCCAGGATGCGGCGCGCCTCCTCCCATGAGGAGTCCGAATTGGACTAGGGGAGGGGGGCGCGACCCCTCTTTCCCTCTTCCTCTCCCTCTCTTTCCTTCCCCCTTCTCTCTTGCTAGTTGGACTAGGAAAGGGGAGTCCTACTCCTACTAGGAGGAGGACTCCCCCCTCCTTGGCGCGTGATGGGGAACATAGTAATTTCAAAAAATTTCCTACGCACACGCAAGATCATGGTGATGCATAGCAACGAGGGGAGAGTATGATCTACGTACCCTTGTAGACCGAGAGTGGAAGCGTTATGACAACACGGTTGATGTAGTCGTACATCTTCACGGCCCGACCGATCAAGCACCGAAACTATGGCATCTCTGAGTTCTAGCACACGTTCAGCTCGGTGACGATCCCCGGACTCCAATCCAGCAAAGTGTAGGGGAAGAGTTCCGTCAGCACGACGGCGTGGTGACGATCTTGATGTTCTACCGTCGCAGGGCTTCGCCTAAGCACCGCTACAATATTATCGAGGATTATGGTGGAAGGGGCCACCGCACACGGCTAAGATTATGATCACGTGGATCAACTTGTTTCTCTAGGGTGCCCCCTGCCTCCGTATATAAAGGATCAAGGGGAGGAGGCCGGCCGGCCCCTATGGCGCACCAAGGAGGAGTCCTCCTCCTAGTAGGAGTAGGACTCCTACTAGGAGGGGGAAAGAAGTGGGGAGGGAGAAGGAAAGGGGGGCGCCGCCCCCCCTCTCCTAGTCCAATTCAGACTAGGGGGGGAGGAGGCGCGTGGCCCACCTTTGGCTGCCCCTCTCTCTCTCCACTAAGGCCCATATGGCCCAATACTTCTCCCGGGGGGGGGGGGGTTCCGGTAACCCTCCGGCTCTCCAGTTTTCTCCGAAATCACCCGGAACACTTCCGGTGTCCAAATATAGCCGTCCAATATATCAATCTTTATGTCTCGACCATTTCAAGACTCCTCGTCATGTCCGTGATCACATCCGGGACTCCGAACTAACTTCGGTACATCAAAACTCATAAACTCATAATATATCTGTCATCGAAACCTTAAGCGTGCGGACCCTACGGGTTCGAGAACAATGTAGACATGACCGAGACACGTCTCCGGTCAATAACCAATAGCGGAACCTGGATGCTCATGTTGGCTCCTACATATTCTACGAAGATCTTTATCGGTCAGACCGCATAACAACATACGTTGTTCCCTTTGTCATCGGTATGTTACTTTCCTGAGATTCGATCGTCGGTATCTCAATACCTAGTTCAATCTCGTTACCGGCAAGTCTCTTTACTCGTTTCGTAATACATCATCTTGCAACTAACTCATTAGTTGTAATGCTTGCAAGGCTTATGTGATGTGAATTACCGAGAGGGCCCAGAGATACCTCTCCGACAATCGCAATGACAAATCCTAATCTCGAAATACGCCAACCCAACATTCACCTTTGGAGACACCTGTAGAGCTCCTTTATAATCACCCAGTTACGTTGTGACGTTTGGTAGCACACAAAGTGTTCCTCCGGTAAACGGGAGTTGCATAATCTCATAGTCATAGGAACATGTATAAGTCATGAAGAAAGCAATAGCAACATACTAAACGATCGGGTGCTAAGCTAATGGAATGGGTCATGTCAATCACATCATTCTCCTAATGATGTGATCCCATTAATCAAATGACAACACATGTCTATGGTTAGGAAACATAACCATCTTCGATTAACGAGCTAGTCAAGTAGAGGCATACTATTGACGTTTGGTTTGTCTATGTATTCACACAAGTATTATGTTTCCGGATAATACAATTCTAGCATGAATAATAAACATTTATCATGATATAAGGAAATAAAATAATAACATTATTATTGCCTCTAGGGCATATTTCCTTCAGTCTCCCACTTGCACTAGAGTCAATAATCTAGATTACACAGTAATGATTCTAACACCCATGGAGCTTTGGTGCTGATCATGTTTTGCTCGTGGAAGAGGCTTAGTCAATGGGTCTGCTACATTCAGATCCGTATGTATCTTGCAAATCTCTATGTCTCCCACCTGGACTAGATCCTGGATGGAATTGAAGCGTCTCTTGATGTGCTTGGTTCTCTTGTGAAATCTGGATTCCTTTGCCAAGGCAATTGCACCAGTATTGTCACAAAAGATTTTCATTGGACCCAATGCACTAGGTATGATACCTAGATCAGATATGAACTCCTTCATCCAGACTCCTTCTTTTGATGCTTCCGAAGCAGCTATGTACTCCGCTTCACATGTAGATCCTGCCACAACATTTTGTTTAGAACTGCACCAACTAACAGCTCCACCGTTTAATGTAAACACGTATCCGGTTTGCGATTTAGAATCGTCCGGATCAGTGTCAAAGCTTGCATCAACGTAACCATTTACGATGAGCTCTTTGTCACCTCCATACATGAGAAACATATCCTTAGTCCTTTTCAGGTATTTCAGGATGTTCTTGACCGCTGTCGAGTGATCCACTCCTGGATTACTTTGGTACCTCCCTTCTAGACTTATAGCAAGACACACATCAGGTCTGGT
Source organism: Triticum aestivum (assembly GCF_018294505.1). NCBI lineage: Eukaryota > Viridiplantae > Streptophyta > Magnoliopsida > Poales > Poaceae > Triticum > Triticum aestivum. The sequence continues at coordinate 31,652,390 of NC_057803.1, forward strand.
ACACAGCATTGCATACATGATAGAGCCTATGGTGAAGCATAGGAAACATCTTTCATTTTCTCTCTATCTTCTGCATTGGTCGGACTTTGAGTCTTACTCAATTTCACACCTTGTAACACATGCAAGAACCCTTTCTTTGCTTGATCCATTTTGAACTTTTTCAAAACTTTGTCAAGGTATGTGCTTTGTGAAAGTCCAATTAAGCGTCTCGATCTGTCTCTATAGATCTTGATTCCCAATATGTAGGCAGCTTCACCGAGGTCTTTCATTGAAAAACTCTTATTCAAGTATCCCTTTATGCTATCCAGAAATTCTATATCATTTCCAATTAGTAATATGTCATCTACATATAATATCAGAAATGCTACAGAGCTCCCACTCACTTTCTTGTAAATACAGGCTTCTCCAAAAGTCTGTATAAAACCAAATGCTTTGATCACACTATCAAAGCGTTTATTCCAACTCCGAGAGGCTTGCACCAGTCCATAAATGGATCGCTGGAGCTTGCACACTTTGTTAGCTCCCTTTGGATCGACAAAACCTTCCGGCTGCATCATATACAACTCTTCTTGCAGAAATCCATTTAGGAATGCAGTTTTGACATCCATTTGCCAAATTTCATAATCATAAAATGCGGCAATTGCTAACATGATTCGGACAGACTTAAACATCACTACGGGTGAGAAGGTCTCATCGTAGTCAATCCCTTGAACTTGCCGAAAACCTTTTGCGACAAGTCGAGCTTTGTAGACAGTAACATTACCGTCAGCGTCAATCTTCTTCTTGAAGATCCATTTATTTTCAATTGCTTGCCAATCATTGGGCAAGTCAACCAAAGTCCATACTTTGTTCTCATACATGGATCCCATCTCAGATTTCATGGCTTCAAGCCATTTTGCGGAATCTGGGCTCACCATCGCTTCTTCATAGTTCTAGGGTCATCATGATCTAGTAGCATGACTTCCAGAACAGGATTACCGTACCACTCTGGCGCAGATCTTGCTCTGGTTGATCTACGAGGTTCAGTAGTATCTTGTTCTAAAGTTTCATGATCATTATCATTAGCTTCCTCACTAATTGGTGTAGTTGTCAAAGAAATTGGTTTCTGTGATGTACTACTTTCCAATAAAGGAGCAGGTACAGTTACCTCGTCAAGTTCTACTTTCCTCCCACTCACTTCTTTCGAGAGAAACTCCTTCTCTAGAAAGTTTCTGAATTTAGCAACAAAAGTCTTGCCTTCGGATCTGTGATAGAAGGTGTATCCAATAGTTTCCTTTGGATATCCTATGAAGACACATTTTTCCGATTTGGGTTTGAGCTTATCAGGTTGAAGCTTTTTCACATAAGCATCACAACCCCAAACTTTCAGAAACGATAACTTTGGTTTCTTGCCAAACCACAGTTCATAAGGCGTCGTCTCAACGGATTTTGATGGTGCCCTATTTAACGTGAATGCGTCCGTCTCTAGAGCATATCCCCAAAACGATAGCGGTAAATCAGTAAGAGACATCATAGATCGCACCATATCTAGTAAAGTACGATTACAACATTCGGACACACCATTACGCTGTGGTGTTCCGGGTGGCGTGAGTTGCGAAACTATTCCACATTGTTTCAAATGTACACCAAACTCGTAACTCAAATATTCTCCTCCACGATCAGATCGTAGGAATTTTATTTTCTTGTTACGATGATTTTCAACTTCACTCTGAAATTCTTTGAACTTTTCAAATGTTTCAGACTTATGTTTCATTAAGTAGATATACCCATATCTGCTTAAGTCATCTGTGAAGGTGAGAAAATAACGATATCCGCCACGAGCCTCAACATTCATCGGACCACATACATCTGTATGTATGATTTCCAACAAATCTGTTGCTCTCTCCATAGTACCGGAGAACGGTGTTTTTGTCATCTTACCCATAAGGCACGGTTCGCAAGTACCAAGTGATTCATAATCAAGTGGTTCCAAAAGCCCATCAGTATGGAGTTTCTTCATGCGCTTTACACCGATATGACCCAAACGGCAGTGCCACAAATAAGTTGCACTATCATTATCAACTCTGCATCTTTTGGCTTCAACATTATGAATATGTGTGTCACTACTATCGAGATTTAATAAGAATAGACCACTCTTTAAGGGTGCATGACCATAAAAGATATTACTCATATAAATAGAACAACCATTATTCTCTGATTTAAATGAATAACCGTCTCGCATCAAACAAGATCCAGATATAATGTTCATGCTTAACGCTGGCACCAAATAACAATTATTTAGGTCTAATACTAATCCCGAAGGTAGATGTAGAGGTAGCGTGCCGACTGCGATCACATCGACTTTGGAACCATTTCCCACGCGCATCGTCACCTCGTCCTTAGCCAATCTTCGCTTAATCCGTAGTCCCTGTTTCGAGTTGCAAATATTAGCAACAGAACCAGTATCAAATACCCAGGTGCTACTGCGAGCATTAGTAAGGTACACATCAATAACATGTATATCACATATACCTTTGTTCACCTTGCCATCCTTCTTATCCGCCAAATACTTGGGGCAGTTCCGCTTCCAGTGACCAGTCTGCTTGCAGTAGAAGCACTCAGTTTCAGGCTTAGGTCCAGGTTTGGGTTTCTTCTCTTGAGTAGCAACTTGCTTGCTGTTCTTTTTGAAGTTCCCCTTCTTCTTCCCTTTGCCCTTTTTCTTGAAACTAGTGGTCTTGTTGACCATCAACACTTGATGCTCCTTCTTGATTTCTACCTCCGCAGCTTTCAGCATTGCGAAGAGCTCGGGAATAGTCTTATTCATCCCTTGCATATTATAGTTCATCACGAAGCTCTTGTAGCTTGGTGGTAGTGATTGGAGAATTCTGTCAATGACGCAATCATCTGGAAGATTAACTCCCAATTGAATCAAGTGATTATTATACCCAGACATTTTGAGTATATGCTCACTGACAGAACTGTTCTCCTCCATCTTGCAGCTATAGAACTTATTGGAGACTTCATATCTCTCAATCCGGGCATTTGCTTGAAATATTAACTTCAACTCCTGGAACATCTCATATGCTCCATGACGTTCAAAATGTCGTTGAAGTCCCGATTCTAAGCCGTAAAGCATGGCACATTGAACTATCGAGTAGTCATCAGCTTTGCTCTGCCAGACGTTCATAACATCTGGTGTTGCTCCAGCAGCAGGCCTGGCACCCAGCGGTGCTTCCAGGACGTAATTCTTCTGTGCAGCAATGAGGATAATCCTCAAGTTACGGACCCAGTCCGTGTAATTGCTACCATCATCTTTCAACTTTGCTTTCTCAAGGAACGCATTAAAATTCAACGGAACAACAGCACGGGCCATCTATCTACAATCAAACATAAACAAGCAAGATACTATCAGGTACTAAGTTCATGATAAATTTAGGTTCAATTAATCATATTACTAAAGAACTCCCACTTAGATAGACATCTCTCTAATCCTCTAAGTGATTACGTGATCCAAATCAACTAAACCATGTCCGATCATCACGTGAGATGGAGTAGTTTCATTGGTGAACATCGCTATGTTGATCATATCTACTATATGATTCACGCTTGACCTTTCGGTCTCTGTGTTCCGAGGCCATATCTGTATATGCTTGGCTCGTCAAGTATAACCTGAGTATTCTGCGTGTGCAACTGTTTTGCACCCGTTGTATTTGAACATAGAGCCTATCACACCCGATCATCACGTGGTGTCTCAGCACGAAGAACTTTCGCAACGGTGCATACTCAGGGAGAACACTTCTTGATAATTAGTGAGAGATCATCTTAAAATGCTACCGTCAATCAAAGTAAGATAAGATGCATAAAAGATAAACATCACATGCAATCAATATAAGTGATATGATATGGCCATCATCATCTTGTGCTTGTGATCTCCATCTTCGAAGCACCGTCGTGATCACCATCTTCACCGGCGCGACACCTTGATCACCATCGTTGTCGTCTCGCCAATCTTATGCTTCCACGACTATCGCTACCGCTTAGTGATAAAGTAAAGCATTACAGTGCAGTTGCATTGCATACAATAAAGCGACAACCATATGGCTCCTACCAGTTGCCGATAACTTGGTTACAAAACATGATCATCTCATACAATAAAATTTAGCATCATGTCTTGACCATATCACATCACAACATGCCCTGCAAAAACAAGTTAGACGTCCTCTACTTTGTTGTTGCAAGTTTTACGTGGCTGCTACGGGCTTAAGCAAGAACCAATCTTACCTACGCATCAAAACCACAACGATAGTTTGTCAAGTTGGTGCTGTTTTAACCTTCGCAAGGACCGGGCGTAGCCACACTCGGTTCAACTAAAGTTGGAGAAACTGTCACCCGCTAGCCACCTTTGTGCAAAGCACGTCGGGAGAACCGGTCTCGCGTAAGCGTACGCGTAATGTCGGTCCAGGCCGCTTCGTCCAACAATACCGCCGAACCAAAGTATGACATGCTGGTAAGCAGTATGACTTATATCGCCCACAACTCACTTGTGTTCTACTCGTGCATATAACATCAACACATAAAACCAGGCTCGGATGCCACTGATGGGGAACGTAGTAATTTCACAAAATTTCCTACGCACACGCAAGATCATGGTGATGCATAGCAACGAGGGGAGAGTATGATCTACGTACCCTTGTAAACCGACAGCGGAAGCGTTATGACAACGCGGTTGATGTAGTCGTACATCTTCACAGCCCGACCAATCAAGCACCGAAACTACGACACCTCTGAGTTCTAGCACACGTTCAGCTCGATGACGATCCCCGGACTTCGATCCAGCAAAGTGTAGGGGAAGAGTTCCGTCAGCACGATGGCGTGGTGATGATCTTGATGTACTACCGCGCAGGGCTTCGCCTAAGCACCGCTACAATACTATCGAGGATTATGGTGGAAGGGGGCACCGCACACGGCTAAGATTATGATCACGTGGATCAACTTGTTTCTCTAGGGGTGCCCCCTGCCTCCGTATATAAAGGATCAAGGGGAGGAGGCCGGCCGGCCCCTATGGCGTGCCAAGGAGGAGTCCTCCTCCTAGTAGGAGTAGGACTCCTACTACAAGGGGGAAAGAAGTGGGGAGGGAGAAGGAAAGGGGGGCGCCGCCCCACCTCTCCTAGTCCAATTCGGACCAGGGGGGAGGAGGCGCGTGGCCCACCTTTGGCTGCCCCTCTCTCTCTCCACTAAGGCCCATATGGCCCATTACTTCTCCCGAGGGGGGGGGGTCCGGTAACCCTCCGGCTCTCCGGTTTTCTCCCAAATCACCCGGAACACTTCCGGTGTCTGAATATAGCCGTCCAATATATCAATCTTTATGTCTTGACCATTTCGAGACTCCTCGTCATGTCCGTGATCACATCCGGGACTCCGAACTAACTTCGGTACATCAAAACTCATAAACTCATAATATATCTGTCATCGAAACCTTAAGCGTGCGGACCCTACGGGTTCGAGAACAATGTAGACATGACCGAGACACGTCTCCGGTCAATAACCAATAGCGGAACCTGGTCATATTGGCTCCTACATATTCTACAAAGATCTTTATCGGTCAGACCGCATAACAACATACGTTGTTCCCTTTGTCATCGGTATGTTGCTTGCCCGAGATTCGATCGTCGGTATCTCAATACCTAGTTCAATCTCGTTACCGGCAAGTCTCTTTACTCGTTTCGTAATACATCATCTTGCAATTAACTCATTAGTTGTAATGCTTGCAAGGCTTATGTGATGTGAATTACCGAGAGGGCCCAGAGATACCTCTCCGACAATCGGAGTGACAAATGCTAATCTCGAAATGCGCCAACCCAACATTCACCTTTGGAGACACCTGTAGAGCTCCTTTATAATCACCCAGTTACGTTGTGACGTTTGGTAGCACACAAAGTGTTCCTCCGGTAAACGGGAGTTGCATAATCTCATAGTCATAGGAACATGTATAAGTCATGAAGAAAGCAATAGCAACATACTAAACGATCGGGTGCTAAGCTAATGGAATGGGTCATGTCAATCACATCATTCTCCTAATGATGTGATCCCATTAATCAAATGACAACACATGTCTATGGTTAGGAAACATAACCATCTTCAACTAACGAGCTAGTCAAGTAGAGGCATACTAGTGACGTTTGGTTTGTCTATGTATTCACACAAGTATTATGTTTCCGGATAATACAATTCTAGCATGAATAATAAACATTTATCATGATATAAGGAAATAAATAATAACATTATTATTGCCTCTAGGGTATATTTCCTTCAGCGCGCCCCAAGGGTCGGCCGGCCTCCCCCTTGCTCCTTTATATACGGGGGCAGGGGGCACCTCTAGACACAACAAGTTGATCTTCGTGATCGTTCTCTTAGCCGTGTGCGGTGCCCCCCTCCACGATAATCCTCGATAATATTGTAGCGGTGCTTAGGCGAAGCCCTGTGACGGTAGAACATCAAGATCGTCACCACGCCGTCGTGCTGACGGAACTCTTCCCCGACACTTTGCTGGATCGGAGTCCGAGGATCGTCATCAAGCTGAACATGTGCTAGAACTCGGAGGTGCCGTAGTTTCGGTGCTTGATCAGTCGAGCCGTGAAGACATATGACTACATCAACCGCGTTGTGCTTCCGCTTCCGCTTCTGGTCTACGAGGGTACGTAGACAACACTCTCCCCTCTCGTTGCTATGCATCACCATGATCTTGCGTGTGCATAGGAATTTTTTTGAAATTACTACGTTCCCCAACAGTGGCATCCGAGCCTAGGTTTTATGTGTTGATGTTATATGCATGAGTAGAACACAAGTGAGTTGTTGGCGATATAAGTCATACTGCTTACCAGCATGTCATACTTTGGTTCGGCGGTATTGTTGGATGAAGCGGCCCGAACCGACATTAAAATGTATGGGTATCAGTTTTATCGCCGTGCTATGCACACAGGTGACTAGCGGGTGTCAGTTTCTCCAACTTTAGTTGAACCGAGTGTGGCTACGCGCGGTCCTTGCGAAGGTTAAAACAACACCAACTTGACAAACTATCATTGTGGTTTTGATGCATAGGTAAGAACGGTTCTTGCTAAGCCCGTAGCAGCCACGTAAAACTTGCAACAACAAAGTAGAGGATGTCTAATTTGTTTTTGCAGGGCATGTTGTGATGTGATATGGTCAAGACGTGATGAGATATAAGTTGTTGGATGAGATGATCATGTTTTCTTGAAGTTATCGGCAACTGGCAAAAGCCTTATGGTTGTCTCTCTATTGCATAAGATGCAAGCGCCAAATAATTGCTTTACTTTATCGCTATGCGATAGCAATAGTTGCAAGAGCAATAGTTGGCGAGACGACCATGTGACGACACATTGATATAGATCAAGATGATGGAGATCATGGTGTCATGCCGGTGACGATAGAGATCATGACGATGCTTTGAAGATGGAGATCAAAGGCACAAGATGATGATGGCCATATCATGTCACATATTATGATTGCATGTGATGTTTATCTTTTATACATCTTATTTTGCTTAGTTCGGCGGTAGCATTATAAGATGATCTCTCACTAAATTTCAAGATAAAAGTGTTCTCCCTGAGTATGCACCGTTGCCAAAGTTCGTTGTGCCCAGACACCACGTGATGATCGGGTGTGATAAGCTCTACGTCCATCTACAACGGGTGCAAGCCAGTTTTGCACACACAGAATACTCAGGTTAAACTTGACGAGCCTAGCATATGCAGATATGGCCTCGGAACACTGAGACCGAAAGGTCGAGCGTGAATCATATAGTAGATATGATCAACATAGTGATGTTCACCATTGAAAACTACTCCATTTCACATGATGATCGGTTATGGTTTAGTTGATTTGGATCACGTGATCACTTAGATGATTAGAGGGATGTCTATCTAAGTGGGAGTTCTTAAGTAATATGATTAATTGAACTTAAATTTACCATGAACTTAGTCCTGGTAGTATTAGCATATCTATGTTGTAGATCAATAGCTCGCGTTTAGCTTCCCTATGTTTATTTTGATATGTTCCTAGAGAAAAACTATGTTGAAAAATGTTAGTAGCAATGATGCCGATTGGATCCGTGATCTGAGGATTATCCTCATTGCTGCACAGAAGAATTATGTCCTTGATGCACCGCTAGGTGACAGACCTATTGCAGGAGCAAATGTAGACGTTGTGAATGTTTGGCTAGCTCAATATGATGCTACTTGATAGTTTAGTGCACCATGTTTAACGGCTTAGAATCGGGACTTCAAAGACGTTTTGAACGTCATGGACCATATGAGATGTTCCAGGAGTTGAAGTTAATATTTCAAGCAAATACCCGAGTTGAGGGATATGAAGTCTCCAACAAGTTTTATAGCTAAAAGATGGAGGAGAATAGCTCAAGCAGTGAGCATGTGCTCAGATTGTCTGGGTACTACAATCGCTTGAATCAAGTGGGAGTTAATCTTCCAGATAAAATAGTGATTGACAGAATTCTCTAGTCACCATCACCAAGTTAGTAGAACTTCGTGATGAACTATAGTATGCAAGGGATGACGAAAACAATTCCCAAGCTCTTCGCGATGCATAAATCGACGAACGTAGAAATCAAGAAAAGCATCAAGTGTTGATGGTAAACAAAACCACTAGTTTCAAGTAAAGGGACAAAGGGAAGAAAGGGGAACTTCAAGGAGAATGGCAAGCAAGTTGCTGCTCAAGTGAAAAACCCAAGTCTGGACCAAAGCCTGAAACTGAGTGCTTCTACTGCAAAGGGACTAGTCATTGGAAGCGGAACTACCCCAAGTATTTGGCGGATAAGAAGGATGGCAAAATGAACAAAAGTATATTTGATATACATATTATTGATGTGTATTTTACTAGTGTTCGTAGCAACCCCTCGGTATTTGATACTGGTTCAATTGCTAAGAGTAGTAACTCGAAACGGGAGTTGCAGAATGAACAGAGACTAGTTAAGGGTGAAGTGACGATGTGTGTTGGAAGTGGTTCCAAGATTGATATGATCATCATCGCACACTCCCTATACTTTCGGGATTAGTGTTGAACCTAAATAAGTGTCATTTGGTGTTTGAGTTGAGCATGAATATGATTTGATCACGTTTATTGCAATACGGTTATTCATTTAAGTAAGAGAATAAATTGTTATTCTGTTTACATGAATAAAACCTTATATGGTTACACACCCAATGAAAATGGTTCGTTGGATCTCGATCGTAGTGATACACATATTCATAATATTGAAACCAAAAGATGCAAAGTTAATAATGATAGTGCAACTTATTTGTGGCACTGCCGTTTAGGTCATATTGGTGAAAAACGCATGAAGAAAATCCATGCTGATGGGCTTTTGGAATCACTTGATTATGAATCAATTGATGCTTACAAACCATGCCTCATGGGCAAGATGACTAAGACTCCGTTCTCCGGAACAATGGAGCAAGCAACAGATTTGTTGGAAATCATACATACTGATGTATGTAGTCCGATGAATATTGAGGCTCGCGGCAGGTATCATTATTTTCTGATCTTCACAGATGATTTGAGCAGATATGAGTATATCTACTTGATGAAACACAAATCTAAAACATTTGAAAAGTTCAAAGAATTTCAGAGTGAAGTGGAGAATCATCGTAACAAAAATAAAAGTTTCTACGATATGATCGCAGAAGGAAATTATTTGAGTTACAAATTTGGCCTTTAGTTAAAACAATTTGAAATAGTTTCACTACTCACGCCACTTGGAACACCACAGTGTAATGGTGTGTCTGAACGTCGTAACCGTACTTTATTAGATATGGTGTATGACGTCTCTTACTGATTTACCGCTATCGTTTTGGGGTTATGCATTAGAGACAGCTACATTCACGTTAAATAGGGCACCATCTAAATCCGTTGAGACGACACCGTATGAACTATGGTTTGGCAAGAAACCTAAGCTGTCGTTTCTTAAAGTTTGAGGTTGCATTGCTTATGTGAAAAAGTTTCAACCTGATAAGCTCAAACCCAAATCGTAGAAGTGCGTTATCATAGGATACCCAAAAGAAAATGTTGGGTACACCTTCTATCACAGATCCGAAGGCAAGGTATTCATTGCTGAGAATGGATCCTTTCTAGAGAAGGAGTTTCTCTCGAAAGAAGTGAGTGGGAGGAAAGTAGAACTTGATGAGGTAACTGTACCTGATCCCTTATTGGAAAGTAGTTCATCACAGAAATTTGTTCCTGTGACTCCTACACCAATTAGTGAGGAAGCTAATGATGATGATCATGTAACTTCAGATCAAGTTACTACCGAACCTCGTAGGTCAACCAGAGTGAGATCCGCACCAGAGTGGTACGGTAATCCTGTTCTGGAGGTCATGTTACTTGACCATGACGAACCTACGAACTATGAGGAAGCGATGATGAGCCCAGATTCCGCAAGATGGCTTGAGGCTATGAAATCTGAGATGAGATCCATGTATGAGAACAAAGTATGGACTTTGATTGACTTGCCCAATGATCGGTGAGCCATTGAGATTAAATGGATCTTCAAGAGGAAGACGGACGCTGATAGTAGTGTTACTATCTACAAAGCTAGAATTGTCGCAAAAGGTTTTCGACAACTTCAAGGTGTTGACTAAGATGAGTGTTTCTCACTCGTATCTATGCTTAAGTCTATCCGAATCATGTTAGCAATTGCCGCATTTTATGAAATCTGGCAAATGGATAGACAAAACTGCATTCCTTAATGGATTTATTAAAGAAGAGTTGTATATGATGCAACCAGAAGGTTTTGTCAATCCTAAAGGTACTAACAAAATATGCAAGCTCCAGCGATCCATCTATGGACTGGTGCAAGCATCTCGGAGTTGGAATATACGCTTTGATAAGTTGATCAAAGCATATAGTTTTATACAGACTTGCGGTGAAGCGTGTATTTACAAGAAAGTGAGTGGGAGCACTACAACATTTCTGATAAGTATATGTGAATGACATATTGTTGATCGAAGATAATGTAGAATTGTTCTATAAAGCATAAAGGAGTGTTTGAAAGGAGTTTTCAAAGAAATACCTCGGTGAAGCTGCTTACATATTGAGCATCAAGATCTATAGAGATAGAATAAGACGCTTGATAAGTTTTTCAATGAGTACATACCTTGACAAGATTTGGAAGTAGTTCAAAATGGAACAGTCAAAGAAGGAGTTCTTGCCTGTGTTACAAGGTGTGAAGTTGAGTAAGACTCAAAACCCGACCACAACAGAAGATAGAGAGAGAATGAAAGTCATTCCATATGCCTCAGCCATAGGTTCTATAAAGTATGCCATGCTGTGTACCAGACCTATTGTATACCCTGCCCTGAGTTTGGCAAAGGAGTACAATAGTGATCTAGGAGTAGATCACTGGACATTGGTCAAAATTATCCTTAGTGGAATAAGGATATTTTTCTCGATTATGGAAGTTACAAAAGGTTCGTCGTAAAGGGTTACGTCGATGCAAATTTTGACACTGATCCAGATGACTCTAAATCTCAATCTGGATACATATTGAAAGTGGGAGCAATTAGCTAGAGTAGCTCTGTGCAGAGCATTGTTGACATAGAAATTTGCAAAATACTTACGGATCTGAATGTGGCAGACCCGTTGACTAAACTTCTCTCACTTCTGAGACCCGTTGACCTTAGTACTCTTTGGGTGTTAATCACATAGCGATGTGAACTAGATTATTGACTCTAGTAAACCCTTTGGGTGTTGGTCACATGACGATGTGAACTATGGGTGTTAATCACATGGTGATGTGAACTATTGGTGTTAAATCACATGGCGATGTGAACTAGATTATTGACTCTAGTGCAAGTGGGAGACTGAAGGAAATATGCCCTAGAGGCAATAATAAAGTTATTATTTATTTCCTTATATCATGATAAATGTTTATTATTCATGCTAGAATTGTATTAACCGGAAACATAATACATGTGTGAATACATAGACAAACAGAGTGTCACTAGTATGCCTCTACTTGACTAGCTCGTTGATCAAAGATGGTTATGTTTCCTAACCATAGACATGAGTTGTCATTTGATTAACGGGATCACATCATTAGGAGAATGATGTGATTGAAATGACCCATTCCATTAGCTTAGCACCAAATCGTTTAGTATGTTGCTATTGCTTTCTTCATGACTTATACATGTTCCTCTGACTATGAGATTATGAAACTCCCGTTTACCGGAGGAACACTTTGTGTGCTAGCAAACGTCACAACATAACTGGGTGATTATAAAGGTGCTCTATAGGTGTCTCCAAAGGTACATGTTGGGTTGGCGTATTTCGAGATTAGGATTTGTCACTCCGATTGTCGGAGAGGTATCTTTGGGCCCTCTCGGTAATGCACATCACTTAAGCCTTGCAAGCAATGCAACTAATGAGTTAGTTGCGAGATGACGTATTACGGAACGAGTAAAGAGACTTGCCGATAACGAGATTGAACTAGGTATTGAGATACCGACGATCGAATCTCGGGAAAGTAACATACCGATGACAAAGGGAACAACTTATATTGTTGTGCGGTCTGACCGATAAAGATTTTTGTAGAATATGTAGGAGCCAATATGAGCATCCAGCCTCTATTGGTTATTGACCGGATACGTGTCTCGGTCATGTCTACATTGTTCTCGAACCCGTAGGGTCCACACGCTTAACGTTACGATGATAGTTTCATTATGAGTTTATATATTTTGATGTACCGAAGGTTGTTCGGAGTCCCGGATATGATCACGGACATGAGGAGGAGTCTTGAAATGGTCAAGACATAAAGATCGATATATTGGACGGCTATATTCGGACACCGGAAGTGTTTCGGGTGATTTCGGAGAAAACCGGAGTGCCGGAAGGGTTACCGGAACCCCCCGGGGAAGTATTGGGCCTTAGTGGGCCTGAGGGGAGAGAGAGGGAAGCAGCCCAGGAGGTGGCGCGCCCCCTCCCATGAGGAGTCCGAATTGGACTAGGGGGGGGGCGGCCTCTCTTTCCCTCTCCCTCTCCCTCTCTTTCCTTCCCCCTTCTCTCTTCCTAGTTGGACTAGGAAAGGGGAGTCCTACTCCTACTAGGAGGAGGACTCCCCCCTCCTTGGCGCGCTCCAAGGGCCGGCCGGCCTCCCCCCTTGCTCCTTTATATACGGGGGCAGGGGGCACCTCTAGACACAACAAGTTGATCTTCGTGATCGTTCTCTTACCCGTGTGCGGTGCCCCCCTCCACCATAATCCTCGATAATATTGTAGCGGTGCTTAGTCGAAGCCCTGCGACGGTAGAACATCAAGATCGTCACCACGCCATCATGCTGGCGGAACTCTTCCCCGACACTTTGCTGCATCGGAGTCCGGGGATCGTCATCGACCTGAACGTGTGTTAGAACTCGGAGGTGCTGTAGTTTCGGTGCTTGATCGGTCGAGCCGTGAAGACGTACGACTACATCAACCACGTTGTGCTAACGCTTCCGCTTCCGGTCTATGAGGGTACGTAGACAACACTCTCCCCTCTCATTGCTATGCATCACCATGATCTTGTGTGTGCGTAGGATTTTTTTTGAAATTACTACGTTCCCCAACAGGAGGTGCCGTATGTTCGGTACTGAGGATCGGTCGATTGTGAAGACGTACGACTACATCAACCGCGTTGTCATAACGCTTCCGCCTAACGGTCTACAAGGGTACGTGGATGACACTCTTGTTGGAAATATTCCCTAGAGGCAATAATAAAATGGTTATTATTATATTTCCTTGTTCATGATAACTGTCTATTGTTCCTGCTATAATTGTGTTATCCGGAAATTGTAATACATGTGTGAATACATAGACCACAACATGTCCCTAGTGAGCCTCTAGTTGACTAGCTCGTTGATCAATAGATGGTTACAATTTCCTAACCATGGACATAGGATGTCATTGATAACGGGATCATATCATTAGGATAATGATGTGATGGACAAGACCCAATCCTAAGCATAGCACAAGATCGTGTAGTTTGTCTGCTAAAGCTTTTCTAATGTCGAGTATCCTTTCCTTAGACCATGAGATTGTGCAACTCCCGGATACCATAAGGGTACTTTGGGTGTGCCAAACATCACAACGTAACTGGGTGTCTATAAAGGTACACTACGAGTATCCCCAAAAGTATCTGTTGGGTTGGCACGAATCGGGACTGGGATTTGTCACTCCGTATGACGGAGAGGTATCTCTGCGCCCACTCGGTAGGACATCATCATAATGAGCTCAATGTGATCAAGGATTTGTTCACGGGATGATGTGTTACGGGAACGAGTAAAGAGACTTGCCGTAACGAGATTGAACAAGGTATCGGTATACCGACGATCGAATCTCGGGCAAGTATCATACCGATAGACAAAGGGAATTGTATATGGGATTGATTGAATCCTCGACATCGTGGTTCATCCGATGAGATTATTGTGGAGCATGTGGTAGCTAACATGGGTATCCAGATCCCGCTGTTGGTTATTGACCCGAGAGTTGTCTCGGTCATGTCTACGTGTCTCCCGAACCCGTAGGGTCTACACACTTAAGGTTCGGTGACACTAGAGTTGTAGATATATTGTATGTGGTTAACCGAAAGTTGTTCGGAGTCCCGAATGAGATCCCGGACGTCCCGAGGAGTTCCGGAATGGTCAGGAGGTAAAGATTTATATATAGGAAGTCCAGTTTCGGCCATCGGGAGAGTTTTGGGGGTCACCGGTATTGTACCGAGACCACCGGTAGGGTCCCGGGGGTCCACCAGGTGGGGCCACCTATCCTCGAGGGTCCCATGGGCTGAAGTGGCGTGGGAACCAGCCCCTGGTGGGCTGGTGCGCCCCACCCAAGGGCCCAAGGCGCCTAGGGTTCGAAACCCTAGGGGGTCATTGCCCCCCGAGGGGGCATGCGCCCCCTGGTTGGAAACCCTAAGGGGGCTGTTGCCCCCCAAGGGGCCGCCGCCCCCCCTCTAGATGGGATCTCCAAGGGGGCATGCACCCCCTAGACCCTATATATAGTGGAGGGGAGGGAGGGCAGCCGCACCCTAAGCCCTGGTGCCTCCCTCTCCCTCCCGTGACACTTCTTCCTCCTTCAGTAGCGCTTGGTGAAGCCCTGCTGGAATCCCGCTGCTTCCACCACCACACCATCGTGCTGCTGGATCTCCATCAACTTCTCCTCCCGCCTTGCTGGATCAAGAAGGAGGAGACGTCTTTGCTCCGTATGTGTGTTGAACGCGGAGGTGTCGTCCGTTCGGCGCTAGGATCATCGGTGATTTGGATCACGACGAGTACGACTCCATCAACCCCGTTCTCTTGAACGCTTCCACTCGCGATCTACAATGGTATGTAGATGCACTCCTCTCTCTCTCGTTGCTAGATGACTCCATAGATTGATCTTGGTGATGCGTAGAAAATTTCAAATTTCTGCTACGATCCCCAACAGTGGCATCATGAGCTAGGTCTATGCGTAGTTTCTATGCACGATTAGAACACAAGTTGTTGTGGGTGTTGATTTTGTCAATTTACTTGCCGTTAGTAGTCTTATCTTGATTCGGCGGCATCGTGGGATGAAGCGGCCCGGACCGACCTTACACGTACACTTACGTGAGACAGGTTCCACCGACTGACATGCACTAGTTGCATAAGGTGGCTAGCGGGTGTCTGTCTCTCCCACTTTAGTCGGATCGGATTCGATGAAAAGGGTCCTTTTTAAGGGTAAATATAAATTGGCATATCACGTTGTGGTTTTGGCGTAGGTAAGAAACGTTCTTGCTAGAAACCTATAGCAGCCACGTCAAAATTTGCAACAACAATTAGAGGACGTCTAACTTGTTCTTACAGCATATGTCGTGTGATGTGATATGGCCAAAAGGATGTGATGAATGATAAATGTGATGTATGAGATTGATCATGTTCTTGTAATAGGAATCACGACTTGCATGTCGATGAGTATGACAACCGGTAGGAGCCATAGGAGTTGTCTTAATTTATTGTATGACCTGCGTGTCAATGAAAACGCCATGTAATTACTTTACTTTATTGCTAACTATTAGCTATAGTAGTAGAAGTAATAGTTGGCGAGACAACTTCATGAAGACACGATGATGGAGATCATGATGATGGAGATGATGGTGTCATGCTGGTGACGATGATGATCATGGTGCCCCGAAGATGGAGATCAAAAGGAGCAAAATGATATTGGCCATATCATGTCACTATTTGATTGCATGTGATGTTTATCATGTTTTTACATCTTATTTGCTTAGAACGACGGTAGCATAAATAAGATGATCCCTCATTAAAATATCAAGAATTGTGTTCCCCCTAACTGTGCACCGTTGCTAAGGTCCGTTGTTCCTAAGCACCACGCGATGATCGGGTGTGATAGGTTCTAACGTTCGCATACAATGGGTGTAAGCCAGATTTACACACACAATACACTTAGGTTGACTTGACGAGCCTAGCATGTACAAACATGGCCTCAGAACACGGAAGACCGAAAGGTCGAACATGAGTCGTATAGAAGATACAATCAACATGAAGATGTTCATCGATGATGACAAGTCCATCTCACATGATGATCAGACATGGCCTAGTTGACTCGGATCATGTATCACTTAGAGGACTAGAGGGATGTCTATCTGAGTGGGAGTTCATTAAATAATTTGATTAGATGAACTTAATTATCATGAACATAGTCTAAAACTTTGCAATATGTCTTGTAGATCAAATGGCCCACGCTAATGTTGCCCTCAACTTTAACGCGTTCCTAGAGACAACCAAGCTGAAGGACGATGGTAGCAACTACACGGACTGGGTCCGTAACCTGAGGATTATCCTCATAGCTGCCAAGAAAGCATATGTCCTTGAAGCAATGGTAGGTGATGCACTTGTTTTCCCAGCAACTCAAGACGTTATGAACGCCTGGCATTCACGTAGTGATGATTACTCCCTGGTTCAGTGCAGCATGCTTTACAACTTAGAACCGGGGCTCCAAAAGCGTTTTGAGCAGCACGGAGCATATGAGATGTTCCAAGAGCTGAAAATGGTTTTCCAAGCTCATGCCCGGGTCGAGAGATATGAAGTCTCCGACAAGTTCTACAGTTGTAAGATGGAGGATGTCGGTGTCAAAACTGGCGGATCTCGGGTAGGGGGTCCCGAACTGTGCGTCTAAGGCGGATGGTAATAGGAGGCAGGGGACACGATGTTTTACCCAGGTTGGGGCCCTCTTGATGGAGGTAAAACCCTACGTCCTGCTTGATTTATTCTTGATGATATGGGTATTACAAGAGTTGATGTACCACGAGATCGGAGAGGCTAAACCCTAGAAGCTAGCCTATGGTATGATTGTATGTTGTCCTACGGACTAAAACCCTCCGGTTTATATAGACACCGGAGAGGGTTAGGGTTACACAAGGTCGGTTACAAAGGAGGAGATATCCATATCCGTATTGCCTAGCTTGCCTTCCGCGCCAAGTAGAGTCCCATCCGGACACGGGACGAAGTCTTCAATCTTGTATCTTCATAATCAACAGTCCGGCGAAGGATATAATCGGGCTGTCCGGATACCCCCTAATCCAGGACTCCCTCAGTAGCCCCCGAACCAGGCTTTAATGACGATGAGTCCGGCGCGTAGTATTGTCTTCAGCATTGCAAGGCGGGTTCTTGTCCAATTTCCAAGTGTTTGTAAGCAGTGTCCGGCCCCATAAATGTTAAATCTCTTGGCTTCTGTGCCCAATAAGGGCTATCTCCCACGCGTCGAATGAATATGAGGCGCCAGGGTGTTTTTACATTTGCCCCCTAGCCAGATAAATAAATTGTCTATTAAAGGGATAGGGATTCTTAGATCTGATCCACACCATCCTCCCCTCAGCAAGAATCCATCAGAGCGTGTTTCGGAAAGATCCATTCCAGCATGGCCGACCTCCGCAGCTCCTCCTCCCGCCCCCCTAGCCCTAAGCCCGGTGATTAGGAGAGGTGTTCAGTCCCACACAGTCGATTGGTCAAACTGCAGACCAAGGGATTTCTCCCTCCGGCGTATATGGTGCCCGTTCGAGCCGGGCTTGCCACCTACAATGGCGGGGAGCAAGCGGAGAGCTTTCCCTGTCCCTCCATGGGGGAACGGGTCTGCCTTGTTCCTTATTTAAGAAGGGGACTCGAATTTCCAATTCATCTGTTCCTCCGCGGGCTCATGGAGTTCTACGGCCTCCAATTACACAATTTCACCCCTGCCTCCATTCTACATATCACCGGCTATGTTGCTCTCTGCGAGTTGTTCCTGGGCTGCGAGGCTCACTTCGAGCAATGGAAAAGGCTATTTTGCCTCGTCCCTCGCACACAGAGGGGGTCACTTTATCAAGTGGGCGGAGCCAAAATATGGCACATCGCCGGTACCGGATACCTGTCCGGTACCCCGAAGATGTCGTCCGAAGACTGGCCTTCAAAATGGTTTTATATGGAGGACGTTCCCCTTCCGGACCCTGTTCGGTGGGGTCTTCCTGAGTTCAACAATGCTTCTCTGAAGAAACGCCGAAGTTGGCGCCCATGGAGCCCCCAGGTGGAAGACAACAGAGAAGTCCTCTATCTGATGAACCAGATCAAAGCACTGGCTGAATCAGGATTGACAGTAATCGAAGTTATGTCGATTTGCATAATGCGGGGAGTGCAACCACTTCAATACCGTGGGCACCCCTTGTGGTGTTCTAACGGGGCGGATGATGCCACCCGCTACGGGCGTAAGGGTCCAGGCAATGCTGCCGCTTTAGCAAAAATTCTGTCCGAATTGTTCAAGGGAGAGGAGGAGGAGGAGTTCACCCGCATCAAGCCACGGGATGGATTCTCCATGTACAATCCTCCAAGCTGGGTAAGCTATATCCCCTTACTCCCATTTTTCCCACATTCTTTGTCGTAAGTATTCACCTTGCCAGTTTGCGGCAGAAACTACGAAAAGCCATAAAGGAGGTCAGCAGCCCCTCTCCACAACCAGAGGACCCTGACCGGGCCCTCGACTCCGGACTTGAAGAAGATCCGGTTATCTTCGTGGAGCTGATAGACCGGCAGTTCTATCAGTTAAGCTGCGATGATGCCATGGTGGCCATTACGGCAGACTATCCCGGGCTGCTCCCTGCATCACACGTAAGAATAACCAAAAATCCCAACTCCAAAAACTGGGATCCCCTTTTAGAGACTTCACCCACCATATACACATGGCATTTTTACAGGGAAGGCATTCGGGACGCCCTGCCGAACCCGCAACAACTCGCCAACAAGAGGCACCAAGGCCGGGTAGGCCAAAAAGGAAGGCGGTCAGGACGGAGACGCCGGCGCAAAGGTATAACAAAAACGCCGCTCCGTGGTTGTCGTCTTTCTCAAAATGTAATGACGCCGGTGTTTCTTTAATAGAAAAAACGCTTGCCGGAATATGTCCGGCGATGTTGCTAATCACGCTTCAACCAGTCGGGTGCCAGGACCGGACATAGAGGCGGAAGCCGATATGGGGCGGGTGCCGGATAATCCCCCTACAGAGGATGCAGATAGATTATCCGGTACAAACTCAGAAGTGGAAAGCGCCATGAATCATAGGCGCTGCCGGGCCGTACTCTGTGATGCTTGTTTCTCACCAGAGGCATTTGATGCCTTTAATTCTGGAGAGGCGTACCTCCGTGCTGCTCAAGATGGTCTAGCCAGAGCCGCGGATCAGTATGTAAAGGATGTACGGGTAAGTAAACTGACGATTTATATGTATCAGTAGCCCCTGAGACTTGAAACAGTTAGCAGAACTGATTTAAGGATCATCTTTATTGTGCAGGTTTCTTACAGAGAAGAATACTAGGCTGTCACAGGAGCTGGAGGAATGCACGACCCAACTGTGGGCCGTTGTTACCGCATTGCAGGAGCCGAAAAAGACTCCCACTGGTAACATTTACTTTAAAGAATGATGGTTACCACATAGTGTGCGGCGTGGCTGCAGATCTAACAATAGATTTTGTAGATGAATTCGGAATAAATCCAGAGGACCAGCATGTCGTGCGACAGCTAGAGGTTGGCAAACGCGTGCTGACCGAGGTTAGGCGGGAGAAAAACAATCTCAAAAACGCCAGTGTCAAGCTGAGCGTGGAACTAAAAGACGTTAGAGCCGAGCTTGCAGACTCTGAGAAGGAGAAAAAGCGACTTCGGCGCGGCATTTTCAGTAAGTGCTTGAACGAATCCTTTTGAAGGAGTTCGGCGCAGAAGCCGACTAACAGCGTTATGTCTGTAGGTATGCTGACGGGTCGTCCCGCGGAGGAAATGCCCGGGGTCTGCGGGTGATCTTCTATCCGAGCTCTCACATCTGCATGAACAAGTTCGGCAGGTGATGCAAGGTGTTGCCCAGGCCTTGTGGCCATCCACCTCCCTGCCAGAAGGCGTTGCAGAGCTTACGGAGAAGCTCAAGGGAGCACAGCGGCGCTTCTGATTATGGAAGATATCGGCCTGCCGACAAGGTGCCAGAGAAGCCTGGGCCATGGTGAAGACGCGGTACACCAAGGCTGACCCAAATCACATGGCCGAGGTCGGACCTGTGGGGCCCGACGGAAAAGAGATCCCCGTTAGCTTACCTTATGGGCAAGTAGAATTAGCCGCAAAGTATTCCCAACAGGATTGTAGGCTAGACCGCCTGTTGGATGGTATAGAAGAGGAATTTAGTCAGTCTGCATGACTATGTAATTAAAGTGACATGTATAATGCCTTCTAGCCGGATTGTAGATCATTTGTCATGGCGGACCTTTTCGCTTCAACCTCGGGACCCGATAGTCCGGAGTGTATCCGAATACCCGCTCAGTTATATAAGAACTGGGGTATGCGTGGAGACCAGGCGTAGGGGTCATTAGTGCTTGAACAGACAAGTGCCCAACTAGTTATGTTATATTACATGGGTAGTAAGAAACATCTTCCAGGGAGAATAGTTCCATTAAGGGTTCCTTTCCCTGGGTAAGCATGCCCTAAAGTGCATGTCCGGACTGCGATAGGAAACGCAGGAAAAAACATCTGGGGGCAGATATGGAAAATAAATAAAAATCATCTTTTGTTCGCCGACCGAATATTCCCTTAAGAACTCTAGCTTTCGGCTTCACCCAGTCTGAGGTACACATCCGGCTGACCCGGCAGTAACAATCGCAGAGGTGCTCCCCTTATGCCCTAGCCGAATTAACGGGAACGTAGGGCATAAATACAAGAGCCAGGCAACCCAGCTTGGCCAAAACTTAAGTCATATCGATGCATATAATGGCGAAAAAAGGTACATGTGGAAGCGTAACACATGTGCGGGGCATGAGGCCCAGATAAATAATCAAGCTTCTGTGAAAGAAGCCCCCAGGTATGATGAGCGCGGCTAGCGCATCTGTAATGTGCAAACGAGGTGCAAGTTGGCCTTTGAAGGCCTAGAGAAAGAATAAAAGAAAGAAAGAAAAACAAGACAGATAATGTATATGCAAAAAATGGACACAGGAAGGGGACGAACACAGAGTCCGGCGCTAGGCGTAGAATCTTCGGAGCCTGGCCGCGTTCCATGGGTTTGGCTCGAGTCGATTAGTCGATGCATCCCGCAGTCGGTATGCTCCACCGGTCAAACTTGGTCAATAATGAAGGGACCTTTCCATTTGGGCTCGAGCTTGTTCTTTTTCTTATCCGGCAGATGTAGAACTAGTTCGCCAACGTTATAAGTTTTGGCCCGTACTTCTCTGCTTTGGTATCTGCGAGGTTGTTGCTTATAAAATGCGGAACGAGCTTTTGGCACGTCGCGCTCCTCCTCCAAGGTGTCCAGACTGTCCTGCCGATCAAGCTCGGCTTCTCTTTCTTCGTACATGCGCACTCAAGGTGAGTCATGAATTATGTCACAGGGCAAGACTGCCTCTGCGCCGTACACCATAGAGAACGGTGTATATCCGGTGCTACGGTTCGGCGTGGTCCGCAGCCCCCAGAGTACGGAGTCGAGCTCCTCTACCCAGTGCGTGTTAGACTCCGTTAAGGACCGCACTAGCCTAGGTTTAATGCCGCTCATTATAAGACCGTTCGCTCGCTCCACTTGAGCATTGGTTTGTGGGTGATAGACCGAAGCATAATTGAGCCTGATGCCCATTTTGTTGCACCAGAGTTTTACCTCATCGGCAGTGAAGTTCGTGCCATTGTCAGTGACGACACTGTGAGGGACGCCATAACGGTGTACGACCCCGGATATGAAGTCTATCACTGGTTCGGATTCAGCTGTTCTAACAGGTTTGGCCTCTATCCATTTGGTGAATTTATCCACCATGATCAGTAAGTATTTTTTCTTGTGGGTTCCCCCTTTAAGGGGTCCAACCATGTCAAGCCCCCAGACCGTGAAGGGCCACGTAATGGGGATTGTTTGGAGGGCGGTGGGTGGCATGTGGCTTTGATTTGCAAAGAGCTGGCAACCGGCACAACGTTGGACCAAGTCCTGTGCATCTGCCCGGGCCATTGGCCAATAGAATCCTGTACGGAAGGCCTTGCTGACAAGAGCCTGGGCTGCGGCATGGTGACCGCCGTGTCCGGCGTGAATTTCTGCCAAAAGGTTCCGCCCTTCCTCTTCGGAGATGCACCTTTGAAGGACTCCGATAGTGCTTCTTTTATACAATTCTCCCTCATGGACTTGTAGGCCTTAGATCGCCGCACTATGCAGCGTGCCTCATTTTGGTCCTCCGAAAGTTCCTGCCTAGTTAGGTAGGCCAGGAATGGTTCTGTCCTCGGGGCTATGATGGCCATTATTACGTGGGCTGAAGGTGTTATTTCGGTGGCGGAGCCTCCGATTGTGTCAGAGTGTTCGGTATCAGGTATTTTGGCCGGGTCCGGACTATTGTTACCGGTGTCCCCTTCCCATACTACGGATGGCTTGAACAGCCTCTCTAGAAATATGTTGGGGGGGACCGCGTTGTGTTTTGCGCCGATGCGGGCGAGGATATCCGCCGCCTGATTGTTTTCCCGAGCCACATGATGAAATTCGAGCCCCTCGAACCGAGCTGACATTTTGAGGACGGCGTTTTGGTAGGCCGCGATTTTCGGATCCTTGGCATCGAAGTCTCCATTTATTTGGGATATTGCGAGGTTTGAATCCCCATGCACCTCCAGGCGTTGAATGCCCATGGAGACTGCCATCCGAAGACCATGCAACAGAGCTTTGTATTCAGCTGCGTTGTTGGAGTCTGTATACAATATTTGCAGTACGTACTGAACGGTATCTCCGGTCGGGGACGTCAGGACGACGCCAGCCCCTAGACCAGCCAGCATTTTAGAACCGTCGAAGTGCATGATCCAGTTGGAGTATGCACCATACTCTTTAGGGAGTTCGGCCTCCGTCCATTCAGCGACAAAGTCGGCCAATACTTGCGACTTAATGGCCCGTCGAGGTTTGTGTGTTATGTCGAACGGGAGGAGCTCAATGGCCCATTTAGCAATCCGACCCATAGCGTCGTGGTTGTTTATAATATCATTAAGTGGCACTTCTGAGGCTACTGTAATCAAACACTCTTGGAAGTAGTGTCACAGCTTCCGGGATGCCATGAATACCGCATAGGCTATCTTTTGATAATGTGGGTACTGTGATTTGCATGGAGTGAGGACAATGGATACATAGTATACCGGCTTTTGAAGAGGGAATTTATGTCCGTCAGCTTCTCGTTCGACGACAAGCACTGCGCTTACAACTTGATGAGTTCCCGCAATGTACAACATCATTGGTTCACCGATGTTTGGCGCGGCCAGGATTGGGTTGGTTGCCAAAATGGCCTTTATTTCCTTCAATCCGACTGTGGCAGCGTCCGTCCACTCGAAGTGTTCGGTGCGCCGAAGGAGGCGATAAAGGGGTAAAGCCTTTTCTCCTAAGCGGGAGATAAAGCGGCTTAGAGCCGCCACACATCCAGTTAACTTCTAGATTTGTTTGAGGTCCGTTGGGGTAGCCAACTGTGACAAGGCTCGGATTTTGGCCGGATTAGCTTCAATACCTCTACTGGAGACAATGAAACCCAGGAGCTTTCCGGCTGGTACGCCGAAAATGCATTTTTCCGGATTGAGCTTGATGATGTATGTTCGGAGATTGTCGAATGTGAGCCTCAAGTCGTCTATCAAAGAGTCGACGTGTTTGGTTTTGATGACCACGTCGTCTACGTATGCCTCTACTGTTTTGCCGATTTGTTTCTCCAGACATGTCTGAATCATGCGCTGATATGTTGCGCCGGCGTTTTTGAGCCCAAAAGGCATTGTGTTGAAACAGAAGGGACCGTATGTGAAGGAAATATTCCCTAGAGGCAATAATAAAGTTATTATTTATTTCCTTATAATCATGATAAAAGGTTTATTATTCATGCTAGAATTGTATTAACCGGAAACATAATACATGTGTGAATACATAGACAAACAAAGTGTCACTAGTATGCCTCTACTTGACTAGCTTGTTAATCAAAGATGGTTATGTTTACTAACCAAGAACAATGAGTTGTTATTTGATTAACGGGATCACATCATTAAGAGAATGATCTGGTTGACATGACCCATTCCATTAGCTTAGCACTCGATCGTTTAGTATGTTGCTATTTCTTTCTTCATGACTTATACATGTTCCTGTAACTATGAGATTATGCAACTCCCGTTTACCGGAGGAACACTTTGGGTACTACCAAACGTCACAACGTAACTGGGTGATTATAAAGGAGTACTACAGGTGTCTCCAAAGGTACATGTTGGGTTGGCGTATTTCGAGATTAGGTTTTGTCACTCCGATTGTCGGAGAGGTATCTCTGGGCCCTCTTGGTAATGCACATCACATAAGCCTTGCAAGCATTGCAACTAATGAGTTAGTTGCGAGATGATGAATTACAGAACGAGTAAAGAGACTTGCCGGCAACGAGATTGAACTAGGTATGGGATACCGACGATCGAATCTCGGGCAAGTAACATACCGGTGACAAAGGGAACAACGTATGTTGTTATGCGGTCTAACCGATAAAGATCTTCGTAGAATATGTAGGAGCCAATATGGGCATCCAGGTCCCGCTATTGGTTATTGACCGGAGACATGTCTCGGTCATGTCTACATTGTTCTCGAACCCGTAGGGTCCGCACGCTTAAGGTTACAATGACAGTTATATTATGAGTTTATGCATTTTGATGTACCGAAGGTTGTTTGGAGTCCCGGATGTGATCACGGACATGACGAGGAGTCTTGAAATGGTCGAGACATAAAGATTGATATATTGGAAGCCTATGTTTGGATATCGGAAGTGTTCTGGGTGAAATCGGGATTTTACCGGAGTACCGGGAAGGTTACCGGAACCCCCCGGGAGCTAAATGGGCCATGATGGGCCTTAGTGGAAAAGAGAAGAGGCATCCCTACATGGGCTGCGCGCCTCCCCCTTCCCCTAGTCCTATTAGGACTAGGAGAGGTGGCCGGCCCCTTCTCTCTCTTTTCCCCCTCCGCGAATCCTATTCCAACTAGGATTGGGGGGGGGATCCTACTCCCAGAGGGAGTAGGACTCTCCTGGCGCGCCACACCTGGGCCGGCCAGCCTCCCCCCTCTAGTACTTTATATACTGAGGCAGAGGCACCCTAGAACACACAAGTTGATCCACGTGATCTATCCCTTAGCCGTGTGCGGTGCCCCCAGCCACCATATTCCTCGATAACACTGTAGCGGAGTTTAGGCGAAGCCCTGCTGCTGTAGTGCATCAAGATCGTCACCATGCCGTCGTGTTGACGGAACTCTTCCCCGACACTTTGCTGGATCGGAGTTCGGGGATCGTCATCGAGCTGAACGTGTGCTCGAACTCGGAGGTGCCGTAGTTTTGGTGCTTGATCGGTTGGATCGTGAAGACGTACGACTACTTCCTCTACGTTGTCTCAACGCTTCTGTAGTCGATCTGCGAGGGTACGTAGACAACACTCTCCCCTCTCGTTGCTATGCATCACATGATCTTGCGTGTGCGCAGGAATTTTTTTGAAATTACTATGAAACCCATCAGTGGCATCCGAGCCTAGGTTATTTATGTTGATGTTATATGCACGAGTGGAATACAAGTGAGTTGTGGGTGATATAAGTCATACTCCCTACCAGCATGTCATACTTTGGTTCGGCGGCATTGTTGGACGAGACGACCCGGACCAACATTACGCGTACGCTTACGCGAGACTGGTTCCCCCGATGTGCTTTGCACATAGGTGGCTTGCGGGCGACTGTCTCTCCAACTTTAATTGAACCAAGTATGGCTACGCCCGGTCCTTGCGAAGGTTAAAACAGAGTCTATTTGACAAACTATCGTTGTGGTTTTGATGCGTAGGTGAGATTGGTTCTTGCTTAAGCCCGTAGCAGCCACGTAAAACTTGCAACAACAAAGTAGAGGACGTCTAACTTGTTTTTGCAGGGCATGTTGTGATGTGATATGGTCAAGACATGATGCTGAATTTTATTGTATGAGATGATCATGTTTTGTAACCGAGTTATCGGCAACTGGCAGGAGCCTTATGGTTGTCGCTTTATTGTATGCAATGCAATCGCGATGTAATGCTTTACTTTTATCACTAAGCGGTAGCGATAGTCGTAGAAGCACGAGCTTGGCGAGACGACAACGATGCTACGATGGAGATCAAGGTGTCACGCCGGTGACGATGGTGATCACGACGGTGCTTCGGAGATGGAGATCACAAGCACAAGATGATGATGGCCATATCATATCACTTATATTGATTGCATGTGATGTTTATCCTTTTATGCATCTTATCTTGCTTTGATTGACGGTAGCATTATAAGATAATCTCTCACTAAATTATCAAGAAGTGTTCTCCCTGAGTATGCACCATTGCGAAAGTTCTTCGTGCTGAGACACCACGTGATGATCGGGTGTGAGAGGTTCTACGTTCAAATACAACGGGTGCAAAACAGTTGCACACGCGGAATACTCAGGTTATACTTGACGAGCCAAGCATATACAGATATGGCCTCGGAACACGGAGACCGAAAGGTCGAGCGTGAATCATATGGTAGATATGATCAACATAATGTTGTTCACCATTGAAAACTACCCCATCTCACGTGATGATCGGTTATGGTTTAGTTGATTTGGATCACGTAATCACTTAGAGGATTAGAGGGATGTCTATCTAAGTGGGAGTTCTTTAATTAATTTGATTAATTGAACTTAAATTTATCATGAAACTTAGTACCCGATTAGTATCTTGCTTGTTTATGTTTGATTGTAGATAGATGGCTCGTGCTGTTGTTCCGTTGAATTTTAATGCGTTCCTTGAGAAAGCAAAGTTGAAAGATGATGGTAGCAATTACACGGACTGGGGTCCGTAACTTGAGGATTATCCTCATTGCTGCACAGAAGAATTACGTCCTGGAAGCACCGCTGGGTGCCAGGCCTGCTGTAGGAGCAACGCCGGATGTTATGAACGTCCGACAGAGCAAAGCTGATGACTACTCGATAGTTCAGTGTGCCATGCTTTACGGCTTAGAATCGGGACTTCAACGACGTTTTGAACGTCATGGAGCATATGAGATGTTCCAGGAGTTGAAGTTAATATTTCAAGCAAATGCCCGGATTGAGAGATATGAAGTCTCCAATAAGTTCTATAGCTGCAAGATGGAGGAGAATAGTTCTGTCAGTGAGCATATACTCAAAATGTCTGGGTATAATAATCACTTGATTCAATTGGGAGTTAATCTTCCAGATGATTGCGTCATTGACAGAATTCTTCAATCACTGCCACCAAGCTACAAGAGCTTCATGATGAACTATAATATGCAAGGGATGAACAAGACTATTCCCGAGCTCTTCGCGATGCTGAAAGCTGCGGAGGTAGAAATCAAGAAGGAGCATCAAGTGTTGATGGTCAACAAGACCACTAGTTTCAAGAAAAAGGGCAAAGGGAAGAAGAAGGGGAACTTCAAAAAGAACGGCAAGCAAGTTGCTACTCAAGAGAAGAAACCCAAACCTGGACCTAAGCCTGAAACTGAGTGCTTCTATTGCAAGCAGACTGGTCACTGGAAGCGGAACTGCCCCAAGTATTTGGCGGATAAGAAGGATGGCAAGGTGAACAAAGGTATATGTGATATACATGTTATTGATGTGTACCTTACTAATGCTCGCAGTAGCACCTGGGTATTTGATACTGGTTCTGTTGCTAATATTTGCAACTCGAAACAGGGACTACGGATTAAGCGAAGATTGGTTAAGGACGAGGTGACGATGCGCGTGGGAAACGGTTCCAAAGTCGATGTGATCGCAGTCGGCACGCTACCTCTACATCTACCTTCGGGATTAGTATTAGACCTAAATAATTGTTATTTGGTGCCAGCGTTAAGCATGAACATTATATCTGGATCTTGTTTGATGCGAGACGGTTATTCATTTAAATCAGAGAATAATGGTTGTTCTATTTATATGAGTAATATCTTTTATGGTCATGCACCCTTGAAGAGTGGTCTATTCTTGTTGAATCTCGATAGTAGTAACACACATATTCATAATGTTGAAGCCAAAAGATGCAGAGTTGATAATGAGAGTGCAACTTATTTGTGGCACTGCCGTTTAGGTCATATCGGTGTAAAGCGCATGAAGAAACTCCATTCGATGGACTTTTGGAACCACTTGATTATGAATCACTTGGTACTTGCGAACCATGCCTCATGGGCAAGATGACTAAAACACCGTTCTCCGGTACTATGGAGAGAGCAACAATTTGTTGGAAATCATACATACAGATGTATGTGGTCCGATGAATATTGAGGCTCGTGGCGGATATCGTTATTTTCTCACCTTCACAGATGATTTAAGCAGATATGGGTATATCTACTTAATGAAACATAAGTCTGAAACATTTGAAAAGTTCAAGGAATTTCAGAGTGAAGTTGAAAATCATCGTAACAAGAAAATAAAGTTTCTACGATCTGATCGTGGAGGAGAATATTTGAGTTACGAGTTTGGTGTACATTTGAAAAATTGTGGAATAGTTTCGCAACTCACGCCACCCGGAACACCACAGCGTAATGGTGTGTCCGAACGTCGTAATCGTACTTTACTAGATATGGTGCGATCTATGATGTCTCTTACTGATTTACCGCTATCGTTTTGGGGATACGCTCTAGAGACGGCCGCATTCACGTTAAATAGGGCACCATCAAAATCCGTTGAGACGACGCCTTATGAACTGTGGTTTGGCAAGAAACCAAAGTTGTCGTTTCTGAAAGTTTGGGGCTGCGATGCTTATGTGAAAAAGCTTCAACCTGATAAGCTCGAACCCAAATCGGAGAAATGTGTCTTCATAGGATATCCAAAGGAAACTATTGGATACACCTTCTATCACAGATCCGAAGGCAAGACTTTTGTTGCTAAATTCGGAACTTTCTAGAGAAGGAGTTTCTCTCGAAAGAAGTGAGTGGGAGGAAAGTAGAACTTGACGAGGTAACTGTACCTGCTCCCTTATTGGAAAGTAGTACATCACAGAAAACTGTTTCAGTGACACCTACACCAGTTAGTGAGGAAGCTAATGATAATGATCATGAAACTTCAGATCAAGATACTACTGAACCTCGTAGATCAACCAGAGTGAGATCCGCACCAGAGTGGTACGGTAATCCTGTTCTGGAAGTCATGCTACTAGATCATGATGAACCTACGAACTATGAAGAAGCGATGGTGAGCCCAGATTCCGCAAAATGGCTTGAAGCCATGAAATCTGAGATGGGATCCATGTATGAGAACAAAGTATGGACTTTGGTTGACTTGCCCAATGATCGGCAAGCAATTGAGAATAAATGGATCTTCAAGAAGAAGACTGACGCTGACGGTAATATTACTGTCTACAAAGCTCGACTTGTCGCAAAAGGTTTTCGACAAGTTCAAGGGATTGACTACGATGAGACCTTCTCACCCGTAGCGATGCTTAAGTCTGTCCGAATCATGTTAGCAATTGCCGCATTTTATGATTATGAAATTTGGCAGATGGATGTCAAAACTGCATTCCTGAATGGATTTCTGGAAGAAGAGTTGTATATGATGCAACCAGAAGGTTTTGTCGATCCAAAGGGAGCTAACAAAGTGTGCAAGCTCCAGCGATCCATTTATGGACTGGTGCAAGCCTCTCGGAGTTGGAATAAACGCTTTGATAGTGTGATCAAAGCATTTGGTTTTATACAGACTTTCGGAGAAGCCTGTATTTACAAGAAAGTGAGTGGGAGCTCTGTAGCATTTCTGATATTATATGTGGATGACATATTACTAATTGGAAATGATATAGAATTTCTGGATAGCATAAAGGGATACTTGAATAAGAGTTTTTCAATGAAAGACCTCGGTGAAGCTGCTTACATATTAGGCATAAAGATCTATAGAGATAGATCAAGACGCTTAATTGGACTTTCACAAAGCAACATACCTTGACAAAGTTTTGAAGAAGTTCAAAATGGATCAAGCAAAGAAAGGATTCTTGCCTGTGTTACAAGGTGTGAAATTGAGTAAGACTCAATGCCCGACCACTGCAGAAGATAGAGAGAATATGAAAGATGTTCCCTATGCTTCAGCCATAGGATCTATCATGTATGCAATGCTGTGTACCAGACCTGATGTGTGCCTTGCTATAAGTCTAGCAGGGAGGTACCAAAGTAATCCAGGAGTGGATCACTGGACAGCGGTCAAGAACATCCTGAAATACCTGAAAAGGACTAAGGATATGTTTCTCGTATATGGAGGTGACAAAGAGCTCGTCGTAAATGGTTACGTTGATGCAAGCTTTGACACTGATCCGGACGATTCTAAATCGCAAACCGGATACGTGTTTACATTAAACGGTGGAGCTGTCAGTTGGTGCAGTTCTAAACAAAGCGTCGTAGCGGGATCTACATGTGAAGCGGAGTACATAGCTGCTTCGGAAGCAGCGAACGAAGGAGTCTGGATGAAGGAGTTCATATCCGATCTAGGTGTCATACCTAGTGCATCGGGTCCAATGAAAATCTTTTGTGACAATACTGGTGCAATTGCCTTGGCAAAGGAATCCAGATTTCACAAGAGAACCAAGCACATCAAGAGACGCTTCAATTCCATCCGGGATCTAGTCCAGGTGGGAGACATAGAGATTTGCAAGATACATACGGATCTGAATGTTGCAGACCCGTTGACTAAGCCTCTTCCACGAGCAAAACATGATCAGCACCAAGGCTCCATGGGTGTTAGAATCATTACTGGTGTAATCTAGATTATTGACTCTAGTGCAAGTGGGAGACTGAAGGAAATATGCCCTAGAGGCAATAATAAAGTTATTATTTATTTCCTTATAATCATGATAAAAGGTTTATTATTCATGCTAGAATTGTATTAACCGGAAACATAATACATGTGTGAATACATAGACAAACAAAGTGTCACTAGTATGCCTCTACTTGACTAGCTCGTTAATCAAAGATGGTTATGTTTCCTAACCATGAACAATGAGTTGTTATTTGATTAACGGGATCACATCATTAGGAGAATGATCTGATTGACATGACCCATTCCATTAGCTTAGCACCCGATCGTTTAGTATGTTGCTATTGCTTTCTTCATGACTTATACATGTTCCTGTAACTATGAGATTATGCAACTCCCGTTTACCGGAGGAACACTTTGGGTACTACCAAACGTCACAACGTAACTGGGTGATTATAAAGGAGTACTACAGGTGTCTCCAAAGGTACATGTTGGGTTGGCGTATTTCGAGATTAGGTTTTGTCACTCCGATTGTCGGAGAGGTATCTCTGGGCCCTCTCGGTAATGCACATCACATAAGCCTTGCAAGCATTGCAACTAATGAGTTAGTTGCGAGATGATGTATTATGGAACGAGTAAAGAGACTTGCCGGCAACGAGATTGAACTAGGTATGGGATACCGACGATCGAATCTCGGGCAAGTAACATACCGATGACAAAGGGAACAACGTATGTTGTTATGCGGTCTGACCGATAAAGATCTTCGTAGAATATGTAGGAGCCAATATGGGCATCCAGGTCCCGCTATTGGTTATTGACCGGAGACATGTCTCGGTCATGTCTACATTGTTCTCGAACCCGTAGGGTCCGCACGCTTAAGGTTACAATGACAGTTATATTATGAGTTTATGCATTTTGATGTACTGAAGGTTGTTCAGAGTCCCGGATGTAATCACGGACATGACGAGGAGTCTCGAATGGTCGAGACATAAAGATTGATATATTGGAAGCCTATGTTTGGATATCGGAAGTGTTCCGGGTGAAATCGGGATTTTACCGGAGTACCAGGAAGGTTACCGGAACCCCCCGGGAGCTAAATGGGCCATGATGGGCCTTAGTGGAAAAGAGAAGAGGCAGCCCTACATGGGCTGCGCACCTCCCCCTTCCCCTAGTCCTATTAGGACTAGGAGAGGTGGCCGGCCCCCTCTCTCTCTTTTCCCCCTGCGCGAATCCTATTCCAACTAGGATTGGGGGGGGGAATCCTACTCCCAGAGGGAGTAGGACTCTCCTGGCGCGCCACACCTTGGTCGGCCAGCCTCCCCCCTCTAGTCCTTTATATACTGAGGCAGAGGCACCCTAGAACACACAAGTTGATCCACGTGATCTATCCCTTAGCCGTGTGCGGTACCCCCAGCCACCATATTCCTCGATAATACTGTAGCAGAGTTTAGGCGAAGCCCTGCTGCGGTAGTGCATCAAGATCGTCACCACGCCGTCGTGCTGACGGAACTCTTCCTCGACGCTTTGCTGGATCAGAGTCCGGGGATCGTCATCGAGCTGAACATGTGCTCGAACTCGGAGGTGCCGTAGTTTTGGTGCTTGATCGGTTGGATCGTGAAGACGTACGACTACTTCCTCTACATTGTGTCAACGCTTCCGCAGTCGGTCTGCGAGGGTACGTAGACAACACTCTCCCCTCTCGTTGCTATGCATCACATGATCTTGCGTGTGCGTAGGAATTTTTTTGAAATTACTACGAAACCCATCAGTATGGTGTTATGAATGCCGTTGCGGCTTGGTCGGACTCCACCATCTTGATTTGGTGGTAACCGGAGTATGCGTCGAGGAAACACAATGACTCGTGTCCTGCGGTAGCATCAATAATTTGATCGATGCGGGGGAGGGGGAAGGGATCCTTTGGGCAAGCTTTATTGAGGTCTTTGAAATCGACACAAAGGCGCCATGATTTATCCTTCTTTGGTACCATCACCAGGTTTGCTAGCCAGTCCGGGTGTTTTATTTCTTTGATGAATTCGGCTTCCAATAACTTGGCTAGTTCCTCTCCCATGGCCTGTCTCTTAGGTTCGGAGAAACGCCGAAGAGCTTGCTTGAACGGCTTGAATCCCTTTAGGACATTGAGGCTATGCTCGGCCAGCCTGCGAGGGATTCCTGGCATGTCTGAGGGATGCCAGGCGAATATGTCCCAATTCTCGCGTAGGAACTCTCGTAGTGCGGCGTCCACGGCGGGGTTTAACAGTGCCCCAATGGAGGCTGTTTTTGTAGGGTCCATTGGGTGGACTTGGAATTTGACTATTTCATCCGCTGGTTTAAAAGAGGTGGACTTGGATCTCTTATCGAGTATCACGTCGTCCCTGTCCACTGTGGAGCGTAGCGTGGTTAATTCCTCGGCCGAGAGGGCTTCGGATAATGCCTCGAGGGCCAGTGCGGCTGTTTTGTTTTCGGCGCGGAGTGCTGTGTCCGGATTACTAGCGAGGGTGATGATTCTGTTGGGCTCGGGCATTTTTAGCTTCATGTACCCATAATGGGGTACGGCTTGGAAGATCGTAAACGCCTCACGTCCTAAAAGGGCGTGGTATCCACTGCTGAACGGGGCCACCTGGAATGTAATTTATTCGGACCTGTAGTTCTCTGGCGTACCGAATACCACATCTAGTGTGATTTTCCCCGCGCATCGTGCCTCCCGACTGGGTATGATTCCCCTGAAGGTTGTGCTACTTTGCTCAATGCGGTTCCAGTCTATTTCCATTTTTTGAAGAGTTTCCTTATAGATGAGGTTTAATCTGCTGCCGCCGTCCATGAGTACTTTGGTGAGTCGAAAGCCGTCCACGATTGGACTGAGGACCAGTGCGACTGGTGCTCGGGCTTTTCGGAATTTAGGTTCGTCACTGGCATTGAAGGTAATAGCCGTGTCACTCCATGGATTTATTGCTGCTACGTGGCAAATTTCGGCCATGCTGCAGAGTGTTTGCTTGCACCTATTATTTGACACGAAGGTCTCAAAGACTGTTAACACCGTATTGTTGTTCACGGGATGGTGCTCTGTGGCATTTGGGATAAGAAGATCCTCACCACTTTTGGCCACCTGCCGGAGTATCCAACATGCTCTAAGGCTGTGCGTTGGTATTGCATCCGCTGTACTATGAATTTTGCAGGGTCCATTAAGCCATCCCTCCAGTACGGTTCCATGCCCTGTAGAGGGGTTTTTGTTTCTTTGCAACTAGCTCGGGTGTCTTATGATAGTGCACCCTTTTACTTCGGACTGCGTGTATATTCGGAGCCGGATTATCCCAAAATTTCGTTTCGATTTTCTAGGCCCTTTCCATCGCACAGTACTTTCGTACTATGGACGCCAAGTCAGCGAAGCGTGATATGTCACGGCGACTTAAGGCATTAAGGATTCCCTTGTCCGTGCAATTATTGCAGAAAAGTGAGACTGCATCTTCCTCGCGACAGTCCTAAACCTTGTTCATCACAAGGATGAATCTGGCCCAATAATGATGTACTGTTTCATGGGGCTCTTGTCTGATGTGGGAAAGATTGTTTATGTCTGGGTGGGTGGGAGGATTTAAGTCCGAACCCCTACCCGATCTGAGACCCAGGGGCCGAGGAGTTTCCAATCTTGGAAATTCGGGTTCCGGAGTGTTGCCCGATAAGTCTAGCCTGCTGCCTGATTCTAGGTTTAGGGCTTGGGTGCTGTCCTCCCGTAACCGGGTATACGGCTCAGAGAGCTTAGGAATCCGGACATAGTTGGCCCTCAAAATAGAGGAAGAGTTGCCCCATTGTTCCTCCACCACCGCAACATGATGGGTGACCGATGGAGAGTTAATCTCCCTTTAATCGGGTTTAAGCCTAATCCGATCATAGTCCGTAGCGACTCCCAATGCAGCGATGCGATCCAAGAGTTCATTTAGGGAAGAGAGCTCCATTGGATCCATCTGCTCGACGAATTCTGAGTCGACGTGGAGGCTGTTTTTGATGACCCGAGAAGTCATCGTTGGTGCAGCGGCCGAACAGGCAGTCATGACGAAATTGTCTAGCCGGAGAGTTTGGTCGACAGCCAGAGCTCCGCCAGCGGTAATGTTGTCTTTAACAACGATATGAGGCATCCTTCCTTATGGCAACGTCACAGAGGAACTCTCAATGAAAGCAACAATGTCGGTGTCAAAACCGGCGGATCTCGGGTAGGGGGCCCCGAACTATGCGTCTAAGGTGGATGGTAACAGGAGGCAGGGGACACGATTTTTACCCAGGTTCGGGCCCTCTTGATGGAGGTAAAACCCTACGTCCTGCTTGATTTATTCTTGATGATATGGGTATTACAAGAGTTGATCTACCACGAGATCGGAGAGGCTAAACCATAGAAGCTAGCCTAGGGTATGATTGTATGTTGTCCTACGGACTAAAACCCTCCGGTTTATATAGACACCGGAGAGGGTTAGGGTTACACAAGGTCGGTTACAAAGGAGGAGATATCCATATCCATATTGCCTAGGTTGCCTTCCACGCCAAGTAGAGTCCCATCCAAACACGGGACGGAGTCTTCAATCTTGTATCTTCATAATCCAATAGTCCGGTGAAGGATATAATCCGGCTATCCGGATACCCCCTAATCCAGGACTCCCTCAGTAGCCCTCGAACCAGGCTTCAATGACGATGAGTCCGACACGTAGTATTGTCTTCAGCATTGCAAGGCGGGTTCTTCTCCAATTTCTAAGTGTTGTAAGCAGTGTCCGGCCCCATAAATGTTGAATCTCTTGGCTTCTGTGCCCAATAAGGGCTATCTCCCACGCGTCGAATGAATACGAGGCACCAGGGTGTTTTTACATTCGCCCCCCTAGCCAGATAAATAAATTGTCTATTAAAGGGATAGGGATTCTTAGATCCGATCCACACCATCCTCCCCTCAGCGAGAATCTATCAGAGCGCGTTTCGGACAGATCCATTCCAGCATGGCAGACCTCCGCAGCTCCTTCTCCCGCCCCGTAGCCCTAAGCCCGGTGATTGGGAGAGGTGTTCAGTCCCACAAAGTCGATTGGTTGAACTGCAGACCAAGGGATTTCTCCCTCCAGCGTATATGGTGCCCGTTCGGGCCGGGCTTGCCACCTACAATGGCGGGGAGCAAGCGGAGAGCTTTCCCTATCCCTCCATGGTGGAATGGGTCTGCCTTGTTCCTTATTTACTAAGGGGACTCGGATTTCCAATTCATCCATTCCTCCGCGAGCTCATGGAGTTCTACGGCCTCCAATTACACAATTTCACCCCTGCCTCCATTCTATATATCGCCGACTATGTTGCTCTCTGCGAGTTGTTCCTGGGCTGCGAGGCTCACTTCGAGCTATGGAAAAGGCTATTTAGCCTCGTCCCTTGCACACAGAGGGGGTCACTTTATCAAGTGGGCGGAGCCAAAATATGGCGCATCGCCGGTATTGGATACCTGTCCGGTACCCCGAAGATGTCGTCCGAAGACTGGCCTTTAGAATGGTTTTATATGGAGGACGTTCCCCTTCCGGACCCTATTCGGTGGGGTCTTCCTGAGTTCAACAATGCTTCTTTGATGAAACGCCAAAGTTGGCGCCCACAG
Source organism: Triticum aestivum (assembly GCF_018294505.1). Lineage (NCBI taxonomy): Eukaryota > Viridiplantae > Streptophyta > Magnoliopsida > Poales > Poaceae > Triticum > Triticum aestivum. Next base: position 31,689,243 of record NC_057803.1, read on the forward strand.
AGCCCCCAGGTGGAAGACAACAGAGAAGTCCTCTATCTGATGAACCAGATCAAAGCACTGGCTCAATCAGGATTGACAGTAATCGAAGTTATGTCGATTTGCATAATGCGGGGAGTGCAACCACTTCAATACCGTGGGCACCCCTTGTGCTGTTTTAACGGGGCGGATGATGCCACCCGCTACAGGCGTAAGGGTCCGGGCAATGCTGCCACTTTAGCAAAAATTCTGTCCGAATTGTTCAAGGGAGAGGAGGAGGAGTTCACCCGCATCAAGCCACGGGATGGATTCTCCATGTACAATCCTCCAAGCTGGGTAAGCTATATCCCCTTACTCCCATTTTTCCCGCATTCTTTGTCGTAAGTATTCACCTTGCCAGTTTGTGGCAGAAACTGCGAAAAGCCATAAAGGAGGTCAGCAGCCCCTCTCCACAACCAGAGGACCCTGATCGGGCCCTCGACTCCGGACTTGAAGAAGATCCGGTTATCTTTGTGGAGCTGATAGACCGACAGTTCTATCAGTTAAGCTGCGATGATGCCATGGTGGCCATTATGGCAGACTATCCCGGGTTGCTCCCTGCATCGCACGTAAGAAACACCAAAAATCCCAACTCCAAAAACTGGGATCCCCTTTTAGAGACTTCACCCACCATATACACATGGCATTTTTACAGGGAAGGCATTCGAGACGCCCTGCCGAACCCGCAGCAACTCGCCAACAAGAGGCACCAAGGCCGGGTAGGCCAAAAAGGAAGGCGGTCAGGACAGAGACACTGGCGCAAAGGTATAACAAAAATGCCGCTCCGTGGTTGTCGTCTTTCTCAAAATGAAATGACGCCCGTGTTTCTTCAACAGGAAAAACGCTTGCCGGAATATGTCCGACGATGTTGCTAATCACGCTTCAACCAGTCGGGTGCCAGGACCGGACATAGAGGCGAAAGCCGACATGGGGCGGGCGCCGGATAATCCCGCTACAGAGGATGCAGATAGATTATCCGCTACAAACTCAGAAGTGGAAAGCGCCATGAATCATAGGCGCTGCCGGGCCGTACTCTGTGACGCTTGTTTCTCACCAGAGGCATTTGATGCCTTTAATTCTGGAGAGGCGTACCTCCGTGCTGCTCAAGATGGTCTAGCCAGAGCCATGGATCAGTATGTAAAGGATGTACGGGTAAGTAAATCTGACGATTTATATGTATCAGTAGCCCCTGAGACTTGAAACAGTTAGCAGAACTGATTTAAGGATCATCTTTATTGTGCAGGTTCTTACAGAGAAGAATACTAGGCTGTCACAGGAGCTGGAGGAATGCAAGATCCAACTGCGGGCCGTTGTTACCGTATTGCAGGAGCCGAAAAAGTCTCCCGCTGGTAACATTTACTTTAAAGAATGATGGTTACCATATAGTGTGCAGCGTGGCTGCAGATCTAACAATAGATTTTGCAGATGAATCCGGAGAAAATCCGGAGGACCAGCATGTCGTGCGACAGCTAGAGGCTGGCAAACGCGTGCTGACTGAGGTTAGGCGGGAGAAAAACAATCTCCAAGACGCCAATATCAAGCTGAGCGTGGAACTAAAAGACGTTCGAGCCCATCTTGCAGACTTTGAGAAGGAGAAAAAGTGGCTTCGGCGCGGCATTTTCAGTAAGTGCTTGAAAGAATCCTTTTGAAGGAGTTCGGCGCAGAAGCCGACTAATAGCGTTATGTCTGTAGGTATGCTGACGGGTCGTCCCGCGGAGGAAATTCCCGGGTCTGCGGGTGGTCTTCTATCCGAGCTCTCACATATGCACGAACAAGTTCGGCAGGTGATGCAAGGTGTTGCCCATGCCTTGTGGCCATCCACCTTCCTGCCAGAAGGCGTTGCAGAGCTTATGGAGAAGCTCAAGGGAGCACGGCGGCGCTTCTGATTATGGAAGATATCGTCCTGCCGACAAGGTGCCAGAGAAGCCTGGGCCATGGTGAAGACGCGGTACACCAAGGCTGACCCAAATCACATGGCCGAGGTCGGACCTGTGGGGCCCGACGGAAAAGAGATCCCCGTTAGCTTAGTTTATGGGCAAGTAGAATTAGCCGCAAAGTATTCCCAACAGGATTGTAGGCTAGACCGCCTGTTGGATGGTATAGAAGAGGAATTTAGTCAGTCTGCATGACTATGTAATTAAAGTGACATGTATAATGCCTTCTAGCCGGATTGTAGATCATTTGTCATGGCGGACCTTTTCGCTTCAACCTCGGGACCCGATAGTCCGGAGTGTATCCGAATACCCGCTCAGTTATATAAGAACCGGGGTATGCGTGGAGACCAGGCGTAGGGGTCATTAGTGCTTGAACAGACAAGTGCCCAACTAGTTATGTTATATTACATGGGTAGTAAGAAACATCTTCCAGGGAGAATAGTTCCGTTAAGGGTTCCTTTCCCTGGGTAAGCATGCCCTAAAGTGCATGTCCGGACTGCGATAGGAAACGCAAGAAAAAACATCTGGAGCAGATATGGAAAATAAATAAAAATCATCTTTTGTTCACCGACCGAATATTCCCTTAAGAACGCTAGCTTTCGGCTTCACCCAGTCTGAGGTACACATCCGGCTGACCCGGCAGTAACAATCGCAGAGGTGCTCCCCTTATGCCCTAGCCGAATTAACGGGAACGTAGGGCATAAATACAAGAGCCAGGCAACCCAGCTTGGCCAAAACTTAAGTCATATCGATGCATATAATGGCGAAAAAAGGTACATGCGGAAGCATAACACATGTGCGGGGCATGAGGCCCAGATAAATAATTAAGCTTCTGTGAAAGAAGCCCCCAGGTATGATGAGCGCGGCTAGCGCATCTATAATGTGCAAGCGAGGCACAAGTTGGCCCTTGAAGGCCTAGAGAAAGAATAAAAGAAAGAAAGAAAAACAAGACAGATAATGTATATGCAAAAAATGGACAGAGGAAGGGGACGAACATAGAGTCCGGCGCTAGGCGTAGAATCTTCGGAGCCTGGCCGCGTTCCATGGGTTCGGCTTGAGTCGATTAGTCGATGCATCCCGCAGTCGGTACGCTCCACCGGTCAGAACTTGGTCAATAATAAAGGGACCTTCCCATTTGGGCTCGAGCTTGTTCTTTTTCTTATCCGGCAGGCGTAGAACTAGTTCGCCAACGTTATAAGTTTTGGCCCGTACTTCTCTGCTTTGGTATCTGCGAGCCTGTTGCTGATAAAATGCGGAACGGGCTTTTGCTACGTCGCGCTCCTCCTCCAGGGTGTCCAGACTGTCCTGCCGATCGAGCTCGGCTTCTCTTTCTTCGTACATGTGCACTCGAGGTGAGTCGTGAATTATGTCACAGGGCAAGACTGCCTCTGCGCCGTACACCATAAAGAACGGTGTATATCCGGTGCTACGGTTCGGCGTGGTCCGCAGCCCCAGAGTACGGAGTCGAGCTCCTCTACCCAGTGCGTGTTAGACTCCGTTAAGGAACGCACTAGCCTGGGTTTAATGCCGCTCATTATAAGACCGTTCGCTCGCTCACTTGACCGTTGGTTTGTGGGTGATAGACCGAAGCATAATTGAGCCTGATGCCCATTTTGTTGCACCAGAGTTTTACCTCATCGACAGTGAAGTTTGTGCCGTTGTCAGTGATGATATTGTGAGGGACGCCATAATGGTGTATGACCCCGGATATGAAGTCTATCACCGGTCCGGATTCGGCTGTTTTAACAGGTTTGGCCTCTATCCATTTGGTGAATTTATCCACCATGATCAGTAAGTATTTTTTCTTGTGGGTTCCCCCTTTAAGGGGTCCAACCATGTCAAGCCCCAGACCGCGAAGGGCCACGTAATGGGGATTGTTTGGAGGGCGGTGGGTGGCATGTGGCTTTGATTTGCAAAGAGCTGGCAACCGGCACAACGTTGGACCAAGTCCTGTGCATCTGCCCGGGCCGTTGGCCAATAGAATCCTGTACGGAAGGCCTTGCTGACAAGAGCCCGGGCTGCGGCATGGTGACCGCCGTGTCCGGCGTGAATTTCTGCCAAAAGGTTCCGCCCTTCCTCTTCGGAGATGCACCTTTGAAGGACTCCGGTAGTGCTTTTTTTATACAATTCTCCCTCATGGACCCTGTAGGCCTTAGATCGCCGCACTATGCAGCGTGCCTCATTTTGGTCCTCCAGAAGTTCCTGCCTAGTTAGGTAGGCCAGGAATGGTTCTGTCCATGGGGCTATGGTGGCCATTATTACGTGGGCTGAAGGTGTTATTTCGGTGGCGGAGCCTCCGATTGTGTCAGAGTGTTTGGTATCGGGTATTTTGGCCGGGTCCGGATTATTGTTACCGGTGTCCCCTTCCCATACTACGGATGGCTTGAACAGCCTCTCCAGAAATATGTTAGGGGGACAGCGTCACGTTTTGTGCCGATGCGGGCGAGGATATCCGCCGCCTGATTGTTTTCCCAAGCCACATGATGAAATTCGAGCCCCTCGAACCGTGCTGACATATTGAGGACGGCGTTTTGGTAGGCCGCCATTTTCGGATCCTTGGCGTCGAAGTCTCCATTTATTTGGGATATTGCGAGGTTTGAATCCCGACACACCTCCAGGCGTTGAATGCCCATGGAGACTGCTATCCGAAGACCATGCAACAGAGCTTCATATTCAGCTGCGTTGTTGGAGTCTGTATACAATATTTGCAGTACGTACTAAACGGTATCTCCGGTCGGGGACGTCAGGACGACGCCAGCCCCTAGACCAGCCAGCATTTTAGAACCGTCGTAGTGCATGATCCAGTTGGAGTATGCACCGTACTCTTTAGGGAGTTCGGCCTCCGTCCATTCAGCGACAAACTTGGCCAATACTTGCGACTTAATGGCCCATCGAGGTTTGTATGTTATGTCGAACGGGAGGAGCTCAATGGCCCATTTAGCAACCCGACCCATAGCGTCGCGGTTGTTTATAATATCATTAAGTGGCACTTCTAAGGCTACTGTAATCAAACACTCTTGGAAGTAGTGTCGCAGCTTCTGGGATGCCATGAATACCGCATAGGCTATCTTTTGATAATGTGGGTACCATGATTTACATGGAGTGAGGACAGTGGATACATAGTATCCTGGCTTTTGAAGAGGGAATTTAAGTCCTTCAGCTTCTCGTTCGACGACGAGCACTGCGCTTACAACTTGATGAGTTGCCGCAATGTACAACATCATTGGTTCGCCGATGTTTGGCGTGGCCAGGATTGGGTTGGTTGCCAAAATGGCCTTTATTTCCTCCAATCCGGCTTTGGTAGCGTCCGTCCACTCGAAGTGTTCGGTGCGCCGAAGGAGGCGATAAAGGGGTAAAGCCTTTTCTCCTAAGCGGGAGATAAAGCGGCTTAGAGCCGCCACGCATCCAGTTAACTTCTGGATTTGTTTGAGGTCCGTTGGGGTAGCCAACTGTGACAAGGCTCGGATTTTGGCCGGATTAGCTTCAATACCTCTACTGGAGACAATGAAACCCAGGAGCTTTCCGGCTGGTACGCCGAAAACGCATTTTTCCGGATTGAGCTTGATGTCGTATGTTCGGAGGTTGTCGAATGTGAGCCTCAAGTCGTCTATCAAAGAGTCGACGTGTTTGGTTTTGACGACCACATCGTCTACGTATGCCTCTACTGTTTTGCCGATTTGTTTCTCCAGACATGTCTGAATCATGCGCTGATATGTTGCGCCGGCGTTTTTGAGCCCAAAAGGCATTGTGTTGAAACAGAAGGGACCGTATGGTGTGATGAATGCCGTTGCGGCTTGGTCGGACTCCGCCATCTTGATTTGGTGGTAACCGGAGTATGCGTCGAGGAAACACAATGACTCGTGTCCTGCGGTAGCATCAATAATTTGATCGATGCGGGGGAGGGGGAAGGGATCCTTTGGGCAAGCTTTATTGAGGTCTTGAAATCGACACAAAGGCGCCAGGATTTATCCTTCTTTGGTACCATCACCAGGTTTGCTAGCCAGTCCGGGTGTTTTATTTCTCTGATGAATCCGGCCTCCAATAACTTGGCTAGTTCCTCTCCCATGGCCTGTCTCTTAGGTTCGGAGAAACGCCGAAGAGCTTGCTTGACCGGCTTGAATCCCTTTAGGATATTGAGGCTATGCTCGGCCAGCCTGCGTGGGATTCCTGGCATGTCTGAGGGATGCCAGGCGAATATGTCCCAATTCTCGCGCAGGAACTCTCGTAGTGCGGCGTCCACGGCGGGGTTTAACTGTGCCCCGATGGAGGCTGTTTTTGTAGGGTCCGTTGGGTGGACTTGGAATTTGACTATTTCATCCGCTGGTTTAAAAGAGGTGGACTTGGATCTCTTATCGAGTATCACGTCGTCCCTGTCCACTGTGGAGCGTAGCGTGGTTAATTCCTCGGCCGAGAGGGCTTCGGATAATGCCTCGAGGGCCAGTGCGGCTGTTTTGTTTTCGGCGCGGAGTGCTGTGTCCGGATCACTAGCGAGGGTGATGATTCCGTTGGGCCCGGGCATTTTGAGCTTCATGTACCCATAATGGGGTACGTCTTGGAAGATCGTAAACGCCTCACGTCCTAAAAGGGCGTGGTATCCACTGCTGAACGGGGCCACCTGGAATGTAATTTCTTCGGACCTGTAGTTCTCTGGCGTACCGAATACCACATCTAGTGTGATTTTCCCAGCGCATCGTGCCTCCCGACTGGGTATGATTCCCCTGAAGGTTGTGCTACTTTGCTCAATGCGGTTCCAGTCTATTTCCATTTTGTGAAGAGTTTCCTCATAGATGAGGTTTAATCTGCTGCCGCTGTCCATGAGTACTTTGGTGAGTAGAAAGCCATCCACAATTGGACTGAGGACCAGTGCGGCTGGTGCTCGGGCTGTTCGGAATTTAGGTTCGTCACTGGCATTGAAGGTAATAGCCGTGTCACTCCATGGATTTATTGCTGCTACGTGGCAGATTTCGGCCATGCTGCGGAGTGTTCGCTTGCGCCTATTATTTGACGCGAAGGTCTCAAAGACTGTTAACACTGTATTGTTATCCACGGGATGGTGCTCTGTGGCATTTGGGATAAGAAGATCCTCACCACTTTTGGCCACCTGCCGGAGTATCCAACATGCTCTAAGGCTGTGCGTTGGTATTGTATCCGCTGTACTATGAATTTTGCAGGGTCCGTTAAGCCATCCCTCCAGTACGGTTCCATGCCCTGTAGAGGGTTTTTGTTTCTTTGCAACTAGCTCGGGTGTCTTATGATAGTGCACCCTTTTACTTCGGACTGGGTGTATATTCGGAGCCGGATTATCCCAAAATTTCGTTTCGGTTTTCCAGGCGCTTTCCATCGCACAGTACTTTCATACTATGGACGCCAAGTCAGCGAAGCGTGATATGTCACGGCGACTTAAGGCGTTAAGGATTCCCTTGTCCGTGCAATTATTGCAGAAAAGTGAGACTGCATCTTCCTCGCGACAGTCCTTAACCTTGTTCATCACAAGGAGGAATCTGGCCCAATAATGATGTACTATTTCATGGGGCTCTTGCCTGATGTGGGAAAGATCGTTTATGTCTGGGTGGGTGGGTGGATTTGAGTCCGAACCCCTACCCGATCTGAGACCCAGGGGCCGAGGAGTTTCCAATCTTGGAAATTAGGGTTCCGGAGTGTTGCCCGATAAGTCTAGCCCGCTGCCTGATTCTAGGTTCAGGGATTGGGTGCTGTCCTCCCGTAAGCGGGTATACGGCTCGGAGAGCTCAGGAATCTGGACATAGTTGGTCCTCAAAATAGAGGAAGAGTTGCCGCATTGTTCCTCCACCACCGCAACGTGATGGGTGACCGATGGAGAGTTAATCTCCCTTTGATCGGGTTTAAGCCCAATCCGATCATAGTCCGTAGCGACTCCCAATGCGGCGATGCGATCCAAGAGTTCGTTTAGGGAAGAGAGCTCCATTGGATCCATCTGCTCGACGAATTCCGAGTCGATGTGGAGGCTGTTTTTGATGACCCGAGAAGTCATCGTCGGTGCAGCGGCCGAACAGGCAGTCATGACGAAACTGCCTAGCCGGAGAGTTTGGCCGATAGCCAGAGCTCCTCCGGCGGTAATGTTGTCTTTAACAATGAGATGAGGCATCCTTCCTTATGGCGATGTCACAGAGGAACTCTCAAAGAAAGCACCAATGTCGGTGTCAAAACCGGCGGATCTCGGGTAGGGGGTCCCGAACTGTGCGTCTAAGGCGGATGGTAACAGGAGGCAGGGGACACGATGTTTTACCCAGGTTCGGGCCCTCTTGATGGAGGTAAAACCCTACGTCATGCTTGATTTATTATTGATGATATGGGTATTACAAGAGTTGATCTACCACGAGATCGGAGAGGCTAAACCCTAGAAGCTAGCCTAGGGTATGATTGTATGTTGTCCTACGGACTAAAACCCACCGGTTTATATAGACACCGAAGAGGGTTAGGGTTACACAAGGTCGGTTACAAAGGAGGAGATATCCATACCCGTATTGCCTAGCTTGCCTTCCACGCCAAGTAGAGTCCCATCCGGACACGGGACGAAGTCTTCAATCTTGTATCCTCATAATCCAACAGTCCGACCGTAGGATATAATCCGGCTGTCCGGATACCCCCTAATCCAGGACTCTCTCGGAGGAGAATGGTTCTGTCAGCGAGCACATACTCAAAATGTCTGGGTTGCACAACCGCTTATCTCACTTGGGAGTTAATCTCCCGGATGATGCGATCGTTGACAGAATCCTTCAGTTGCTCCCACCTAGCTACAAGAGCTTTGTGATGAACTTCAATATGCAGGGGATGGAAAAGACCATTCCCGAGTTATATTCAATGCTGAAATCAGCGGAGGTGGAGATGAAAAAGGAACATCAAGTGTTGATGGTGAATAAAACCACTAAGTTCAAGAAAGGCAAGGGTAAGAAGAACTTCAAGAAGGACAGCAAGGGAGTTGCCGCGCCCGGTAAGCCAGTTGCCGGGAAGAAGCCAAAGCATGGACCCAAGCCTGAGACTGAGTGCTTTTATTGCAAGGGAAACGGTCACTGGAAGCGGAACTGCCCGAAGTACTTAGCAGATAAGAAGGCTGGCAATACCAAAGGTATATGTGATATACATGTTATTGATGTGTACCTAACCAGCGCTCGTAGTAGCTCCTGGGTATTTGATACCGGTGCAGTTGCTCATATTTGTAACTCAAAACAGGAGCTGCGGAATAAGCGGAGACTGGTGAAGGACGAGGTGACGATGCGCGTCGGGAATGGTTCCAAGGTCGATGTGATCGCCGTCAGCACGCTACCTCTACATTTACCTACGGGATTAGTTTTAAACCTCAATAATTGTTATTTAGTACCAGATCTGAGCGTGAACATTGTATCTGGATCTCGTTTAATGCGAGATGGCTACTCATTTAAATCTGAGAATAATGGTTGTTCTATTTATATGAGAGACATGTTTTATGGTCATGCCCCGCTGGTTAATGGTTTATTCTTATTTAATCTCGAGCATGATGTTACACATATTCATAGTGTGAATGCCAAAATATGTAAGGTTGATAATGATAGTCCCACATACTTGTGGCACTGCCGCCTTGGTCACATTGGTGTCAAACGCATGAAGAAACTCCATGCAGATGGACTTTTGGAGTTTCTTGATTATGAAGCATTTGACACGTGCGAACCATGCCTCATGGGAAAAATGACCAAGACTCCATTCTCCGGAACAATGGAGCGAGCAACCAACTTATTGGAACTCATACATACTGATGTGTGCCGTCCAATGAGTGTTGAGGCTCGTGGTGGTTATCGTTATGTCCTCACCCTCACTGATGACTTAAGTAGATATGGGTATGTCTACTTGATGAAACACAAGTCTGAGACCTTTGAAAAGTTCAAGGAATTTCAGAGTGAGGCTGAGAATCAACGTGACAGGAAAATAAAGTTCTTACGATCAGATCGTGGAGGGCAATATTTGAGTCACAAATTTGGCACGGACTTAAGGAAATGTGGAATTGTTTCAAAACTCACGCCGCCTGGAACACCTCAGCGTAATGGTGTCTCCGAATGTCGTAATCGCACTCTATTGGATATGGTGTGATCTATGATGCCTCTGACCGATCTACCGCTATCATTTTGGTGTTATGCTATAGAGACTGCCGCATTCACTTTAAATAGGGCTCCATCGAAATCCGTTGAGACGACACCATATGAATTGTGGTTTGGGAAGAAACCTAAGATGTCGTTTCTGAAAGTTTGGGGATGATGCTTATGTCAAGAAACTTCAACCTGAAAAGCTCAAACCCAAATCGGAGAAATGTGTCTTCATAGGATACCCTAAGGAAACTATTGGGTATACCTTCTACCTCAGATCCGAAGGCAAGATCTTTGTTGCCAAGAATGGATCCTTTCTAGAGAAAGAGTTTCTCTCGAAAGAAGTAAGTGGGAGGAAAGTAGAACTTGATGAAGTATTGCCTCTTGAACCGGAGAGTAGCGCAGCTCAAGAAAATGTTTCTGTGGTGCCTGCACCGACTAGAGACGAAGTTAATGATGATGATCATGAAACTTCAGATCAAGTTGCTACTGAACTTCGTAGGTCCACAAGGACATGTTCCGCACCAGAGTGGTACGGCAACCCTGTCCTGGAAATCATGTTGTTAGACAATGATGAACCTTTGAACTATGAAGAAGCGATGGCGGGCCCAGATTCCGACAAATGGCTTAAAGCCATGAAATCCGAGATACGGTCCATGTATGAAAAGGAAGTATGGACTTTGACTGACTTGCTCGATGATCAGCGAGCCATAGAAAATAAATGGATCTTTAAGAAGAAGACAGACGCGGATGGTAATGTAACCATCTATAAGGCTCGGCTTGTCGCTAAGGGTTATCGACAAGTTCAAGGAGTTGACTACGATGAGACCTTCTCACCCGTAGCGAAGCTGAAGTCTGTCTGAATCATGTTAGCAATTGCCGCATTCTATGATTATGAGATATGGCAAATGGACGTCAAAACGGCATTCCTTAATGGGTTCCTTAAGGAAGAATTGTATATGATGCAGCCAGACGGTTTTGTCGATCCTAAGAACGCTGACAAGGTATGCAAGCTCCAACGCTCGATCTATGGGCTGGTGCAAGCATCTTGGAGTTGGAACATTCATTTTGATGAGATGATCAAAGCGTTTGGGTTTACGCAGATTTATATATGGAGAAGCCTGTGTTTACAAGAAAGTGAGTGGGAGCTCTGCAACATTTCTCATATTGTATGTGGATGACATACTATTGATGGGAAATGATATAGAACTCTTGGAAAGCATAAAGGCCTACTTGAATAAGTGTTTTTCAATGAAGGATCTTGGAGAAGCTGCTTACATATTAGGCATCAAGATCTATAGAGATAGATCGAGACGCCTCATTGGTCTTTCACAAAGCATGTACCTTGACAAGATATTGAAGAAGTTCAATATGGATCAGTCCAAGAAGGGGTTCTTGCCTATATTGCAAGGTGTGAGATTGAGCACGGCTCAATGCCCGACCACGGCAGAAGATAGAGAAAAGATGAGTGTCATCCCCTATGCCTCGGCCATAGGGTCTATTATGTATGCCATGCTGTGTACCAGACCTGATGTAAACCTTGTCATAAGTTTGGTGGGAAGGTACCAAAGTAATCCCGGCATGGAACACTGGACAGCGGTCAAGAATATCTTGAAGTACCTGAAAAGGACTAAGGATATGTTTCTCGTTTATGGAGGTGACGAAGAGCTCGTCGTAAAGGGTTACGTTGATGCTAGCATCGACACAGATCTGGATGACTCCAAGTCACAAACTGGATACGTGTATATTTTGAATGGTGGGGCAGTCAGCTGGTGCAGTTGCAAGCAAAGCGTCATGGCGGGATGTACATGTGAAGCGGACTACATGGCAGCCTCGGAGGCAACACATGAAGCAATCTGGATGAAGGAGTTCATTACCGACCTAGGAGTTATTCCCAATGCGTCGGGCCCGATGACTCTCTTCTGTGACAACACTGGATCTATTGCCCTTGCCAAGGAGCCCAGGTTTCACAAGAAGACCAGGCATATCAAGCGTCGCTTCAACTCCATTCATGAAAATGTTCAAGATGGAGACATAGAGATTTGTAAAGTGCATATGGACCTGAATGTCGCAGATCCATTTACTAAACCTCTTCCACGTGCAAAGCATGATCAACACCAGAACTCTATGGGTGTTCAATTCATCACAATGTAACTAGGTTATTGACTCTATTGCAAGTGGGAGACTGTTGGAAATATGCCCTAGAGGCAATAATAAAATGGTTATTATTATATTTCCTTGTTCATGAGAATTGTCTATTGTTCATGCTATAATTGTGTTATCCGGAAATTGTAATACATGTGTGAATACATAGACCACAACATGTCCCTAGTGAGCCTCTAGTTGACTAGCTCGTTGATCAATAGATGGTTACAGTTTCCTAACCATGGACATAGGATGTCATTGATAACGGGATCACATCATTAGGATAATGATGTGATGGACAAGACCTAATCCTAAGCATAGCACAAGATCATGTAGTTCGTCTGCTAAAGCTTTTCTAATGTCGAGTATCCTTTCCATAGACCATGAGATTGTGCAACTCCCGGATACCGTAAGGGTACTTTGGGTGTGCCAAACGTCACAACGTAACTGGGTGGCTATAAAGGTACACTATGGGTATCCCCGAAAGTATCTGTTGGGTTGGCACGAATCGAGACTGGTATTTATCACTCTGTATGACGGAGAGGTATCTCTGCGCCCACTCGGTAGGACATCATCATAATGAGCTCAATGTGATCAAGGAGTTTTTCACGTTATGATGTGTTACGGGAACGAGTAAAGAGACTTGCCGTAACGAGATTGAACAAGGTATCGGTATACCGACGATCGAATCTCGAGAAAGTATCGTACCGATAGACAAAGGGAATTGTATACGGGATTGATTGAATCCTCGACATCGTGGTTCATCCGATGAGATTATCGTGGAGCATGTGGGAGCCAGCATGGGTATCCAGATCCCGCTGTTGGTTATTGACCGGAGAGTTGTCTCGGTCATGTCTACGTGTCTCCCGAACCCGTAGGGTCTACACACTTAAGGTTCGGTGACGCTAGAGTTGTAGAGATATTGTATGCGGTTAACCAAAAGTTTTTCGGAGTCCTGGATGAGACCCCGGATGTCACAAGGAGTTCCGGAATGGTCTGGAGGTAAAGATTTATATATAGGAAGTCCAGTTTCCGGCACCGGGAGAGTTTCAGGGGTCACCGGTATTGTACCGGGACCACCGGAAGGGTCCCGGGGGTCCATCGGGTGGGGCCACCTATCCTGGAGGGCCCCATGGGCTGAAGTGACGTGGGATCCAGCCCCTGGTGGGCTGGTGCGCCACACCCAAGGGCCCAAGGCGCCTAGGGTTGGCAACCCTAGGGGGCCGTTGCCCTCGAGGGGGCATGCGCCCCCCTGGTTGGAAACCCTAACGGGGCCGTTGCCCCCCGGGGGCCGCCCCCCTCTAGATGGGATCTCCAAGGGGGCATGCGCCCCCTAGCCCCTATATATAGTGGAGGGGAGGGAGGGCAACCACACCCTAAGCCCTAGCGCCTCCCTCTCCCTCCCGTGACACCTCTTCCTCCTTCAGTAGCGCTTGGCGAAGCTATGCTGGAATCCCGCTGCTTCCACCACCACGCCGTTGTGCTGCTGGATCTCCATCAACTTCTCCTCCCCCCTTGCTGGATCAAGAAGGAGGAGACGTCTCCGCTCCGTATGTGTGTTGAACGCGGAGGTGCCGTCTGTTCGGCGCTAGGATCATCGGTGATTTGGACCACGACGAGTACGACTCCATCAACCCCGTTCTCTTGAACGCTTCCACTCGTGATCTACAAGGGTATGTAGATGCACTCCTCTCTCTCTCGTTGCTAGATGACTCCATAGATTGATCTTGGTGATGCGTAGAAAATTTTAAATTTCTGCTACGATCCCCAACAACTCTCCCCTCTTGTTGCTATGCATCACCATGATCTTGCATGTACGCAGATTTTTTTTTGAGATTACTATGTTCCCCAACAGTGGCATCCGAGCCAGGTTTATGCGTAGATGTTATATGCACGAGTAGAACACAAGTGAGTTGTGGGTGATACAAGTCATACTGCTTACCAGCATGTCATACTTTGGTTCGGCGGTATTGTTGGATGAAGCTGCCCGGACCGACATTACGCGTACGCTTATGCGAGACTGGTTCTACCGACGTGCTTTGCACACAAGCGGCTGGTGGGTGTCAGTTTCTCCAACTTTAGTTGAACCGAGTGTGGCTACGCCCGGTCCTTGAGAAGGTTAAAACAACACTAACTTGACGAACTATCGTTGTGGTTTTGATGCGTAGGTAAGAACGGTTCTTGCTCAGCCTGTAGCAGTCATGTAAAACATGCAACAACAAAGGAGAGGACGTCTAACTTATTTTTGCAGGGCATGTTGTGATGTGATATGGTCAAGACATGATGCCATATTTATTGTATGAGATGATCATGTTTTGTAATAGAGTTATCGGCAACTGGCAGGAGCCATATGGTTGTCGCTTTATTGTATGCAATGCAATCGCCCTGTAATTGCTTTACTTTATCACTAAGTAGTAGCGATAGTCGTAGAAGCAATAATTGGTGAGACGACAACGATGCTATGATGGAGATCAAGGTGTCGCGCCGGTGACGATGGTGATCATAATGGTGCTTTGAAGATGGAGATCAAAAGCACAAAATGATGATGGCCATATCATATCACTTATATTGATTGCATGTGATGTTTATCCTTTATGCATCTTATTCTGCTTTGTTGGACGGTAGCATTAAAAGATGATCTCTCACTAAATTTCAAGGTAAAGTGTTCTCCCTGAGTATGCACCGTTGCCAAAGTTCGTCGTGCCGAGACACCACGTGATGATCGGGTGTGATAAGCTCATCGTTCATCTACAATGGGTGTAAGACAGTTTTACACACGCAGAATACTCGGGTTAAACTTGGCGAGCCTAGCATATACAGATATGGCCTTGGAACACTGAGACCAAAAGGTCGAGCATGAATCATATAGTAGATATGATCAACATAGTGATGTTCACCATCTTGGGAAACGTAGTAATTTCAAAAATTTCCTACGCACACGCAAGATCATGGTGATGCATAGCAACGAGAGGGAGAGTGTTATCTACGTACCCTCGTAGACCGGCAACGGAAGTGTTGACACAATGTAGAGGAAGTAGTTGTACGTCTTCCCGATCCGACCGATCCAAGTACCGAACGTACGGCACCTCCGAGTTCTGCACACGTTCAACTCGGTGACGTCCCTCGAGTTCCGATCCAGCAAAATGTTGAGGGAGAGTTTCGTCAACATGACGGCGTGATGACGGTGATGATGTTCTACCGACGCAGGGCTTCGCCTAAGCACCGCTACGATATGACCGAGGTGGAATATGGTGGAAGGGGGCACCGCACACGGCTAAGGAACGATCACGAGGATCAACTTGTGTGTCATGGGGTGCCCCTTGCCTCAGTATATAAAGGAGGGAGAGGGGGAGGTGCGGCCGGACCTATGGGTGCGCCTGGAGGAGTCCTACTCCAACCGGGAGTAGGACTCCCCCCTCTTGCCTTGTTGGAAAAGGAAGGAGGAAGGGAGAAAGAGGAAAGGGGGGCGCCGCCCCCCTTCCTTGTCCTATTCGGATTAGGGGGGAGGGGGCGCACGGCCTGTCCTGGCCGGCCCTCCTCTTATCCCTTATGGCCCATGTAGGCCTAATAACCCCGGGGGGGGGGGTTCCGGTAACCCCCCGGTACTCCGGTAAAATCCCGATTTCACCCAGAACGTTTCCGATATCCAAATATAGGCTTCCAATATATCAATCTTTATGTCTTGACCATTTCGAGACTCCTCGTCATGTCCGTGATCACATCCGGGACTCCGAACAACCTTCGGTACATGAAAACACAAAAACCCTAATTACGATCGTCACCGAACTTTAAGCGTGCGGACCCTATGGGTTCGAGAACTATGTAGACATGACCGAGACACGTCTCCGGTCAATAACCAATAGCGGAACCTGGATGCTCATATTGGCTCCTACATATTCTATGAAGATCTTTATCGGTCAGACCGCATAACAACATACGTTGTTCCCTTTGTCATCGGTATGTTACTTGCCCGAGATTCGATCGTCGGCATCTCAATACCTAGTTCAATCTCGTTACCGGCAAGTCTCTTTACTCGTTCTGTAATACATCATCCTACAATTAACTTATTAGTTGCAATGCTTGCAAGGCTTGAGTGATGTGCATTACCGAGAGGGCCCATAGATACCTCTCCAACAATCGGAGTGACAAATCCTAATCTCGAAATACGCCAACCCAACAAGTACCTTCGGAGACACCTACAGAGCACCTTTATAATCACCCAGTTACGTTGTGACGTTTGGTAGCACACAAAGTGTTCCTCCAGTAAATGGGAGTTGCATAATCTCATAGTCATAGGAACATGTATAAGTTATGAAGAAAGCAATAGCAACAAACTAAACGATCAAGTGCTAAGCTAACGGAATGGGTCAAGTCAATCACATCATTCTCCTAATCATGTGATCCCGTTAATCAAATGACAACTCATGTCTATGGTTAGGAAACATAACCATCTTTGATTAATGAGCTAGTCAACTAGAGGCATACTAGTGACTCTCTGTTTTTGTCTATGTATTCACACATGTATTATGTTTCCGGTTAATACAATTCTAGCATGAATAATAAACATTTATCATGATATAAGGAAATAAATAATAACTTTATTATTGCCTCTAGGGCATATTTCCTTCAGTCTACCACTTGCACTAGAGTCAATAATCTAGATTACACAGTAATGATTCTAACACCCATGGAGCCTTGGTGCTGATCATGTTTTGCTCGTGGAAGAGGCTTAGTTAGCGGGTCTGCAACACTCAGATCCGTATGTATCTTGCAAATTTCTATGTCTCCCACTTGGACTAAATCCCGAATGGAATTGAAGCATCTCTTGATGTGTTTGGTTCTCTTGTGAAATCTGGATTCCTTCGCCAAGGCAATTGCACCAGTATTGTCACAAAAGATTTTCATTGGACCCGATGCACTAGGTATGACACCTAGATCGGATATGAACTCCTTCATCCAGACTCCTTCATTTGCTGCTTCCGAAGCTGCTACGTACTCCGCTTCACATGTAGATCCCGCCATGATGCTTTGTTTAGAACTGCACCAACTGACAGCTCCACCGTTCAGTAAAAACACGTATCCGGTTTGCGATTTAGAATCATCTGGACCAGTGTCAAAGCTTGCATCAACGTAACCATTTACGATGAGCTCTTTGTCACCTCCATATACGAGAAACATATCCTTAGTCCTTTTCAGGTATTTCAGGATGTTCTTGACCGATGTCCAGTGATCCACTCCTGGATTACTTTGGTACCTCCTTGCTAGACTTATAGCAAGGCACACATCAGGTCTGGTACACAGCATTGCATACATGATAGAGCCTATGGCTGAAGCATAGGGAACATCTTTCATTTTCTCTCTATCTTCTGCGGTGGTCGGACATTGAGTCTTACTCAACTTCACACCTTGTGACACATGCAAGAACCCTTTCTTTGCTTGATCCATTTTGAACTTCTTCAAAACCTTGTCAAGGTATGTGCTTTGTGAAAGTCCAATTAAGCGTCTTGATCTATCTCTATAGATCTTAATGCCCAATATCTAAGCAGCTTCACCGAGGTCTTTCATTGAAAACCTCTTATTCAAGTATCCCTTTATGCTATCCAGAAATTCTATATCATTTCCAATCAATAATATGTCATCCACATATAATATCATAAATGCTACAGAGCTCCCACTCACTTTCTTGTAAATACAGGCTTCTCCAAAAGTCTGTACAAAACCAAATGCTTTGATCACACTATCAAAGCGTTTATTCCAACTCCGAGAGGCTTGCACCAGTCCATAAATGGATCGCTGGAGCTTGCACACTTTGTTAGCTCCCTTTGGATCGACAAAACCTTCTGGTTGCATCATATACAACTCTTCTTCCAGAAATCCATTCAGGAATGCAGCGATTTGCCAAATTTCATAATCATAAAATGCGGCAATTGCTAACATGATTCGGACAGACTTAAGCATCGCTACGGGTGAGAAGGTCTCATCGTAGTCAATCCCTTGAACTTGTCGAAAACCTTTTGCAACAAGTCGAGCTTTGTAGACAGTAACATTACCGTCACCGTTAGTCTTCTTCTTGAAGATCCATTTATTCTCAATTGCTTGCCGATCAACGAGCAAGTCAACCAAAGTCCACACTTTGTTCTCATACATGGATCCCATCTCAGATTTCATGGCTTCTAGCCATTTTGCAGAATCTGGGCTCACCATCGCTTCTTCATAGTTCATAGGTTCATCATGATCTACTAGCATGACTTCCAGAACAGGATTACCATACCACTGTGGTGCGGATCTTACTCTGGTTGATCTACGAGGTTTGGTAGTAACTTGATCTGAAGTTTCATGATTGTTATCATTAGCTTCATCACTAATTGGTGTAGGTGTCACAAAAACCGGTTTCTGTGACGTACTACTTTCCAATAAGGGAGCAGGTACAATTACCTCATCAAGTTCTACTTTTCTCCCACTGACTTCTTTTGAGAGAAACTCCTTCTCTAGAAAGTTTCCGAATTTAGCAACAAAAGTTTTGCCTTCGGATCTGTGATAGAAGGTGTACCCAACAGTCTCCTTTGGGTATCTTATGAAGACACATTTCTCCGATTTGGGTTCGAGCTTATCAGGTTAAAGATTTTTCACATAAGCATCGCAGCCCCAAACTTTCAGAAATGACAACTTTGGTTTCTTGCCAAACCACAGTTCATAAAGCGTCGTCTCAACGGATTTCAATGGTGTCCTATTTAACGTGAATGCAGCCGTCTCTAAAGCATAACCCCAAAACGATAACGGTAAATCAGTAAGAGACATCATAGATCACACCATATCTAATAAAGTACGATTACGACATTCGGACACACCATTACGCTGTGGTGTTCCGGGTGGCGTGTGTCGCGAAACTATTCCGCATTGTTTCAAATGTAGACCAAACTCGTAACTCAAATATTCTCCTCCACGATCAGATCGTAGAAACTTTATTTTCTTGTTACGATGATTTTCAACTTCACTCTGAAATTCTTTGAACTTTTCAAATGTTTCAGACTTATGTTTCATTAAGTAGATATACCCATATCTGCTTAAATCATCTGTGAAGGTGAGAAAATAACGATATCCGCCACGAGCCTCAACATTCATTGGACCACATACATCTCTATGTATGATTTCCAAAAAAACCGTTGCTCTCTCCATAGTACTAGAGAACGGTGTTTTAGTCATCTTACCCATGAGGCACGGTTCGCAAGTACCAAGTGATTCATAATCAAGTAGTTCCAAAAGTCCATCGGTATGGAGTTTCTTCATGCGCTTTACACCGATGTGACCTAAACGGCAGTGCCACAAATAAGTTGCACTATCATTATCAACTCTGCATCTTTTGATTTCAACATTATGAATATGTGTATCACTACTATCGAGATTCATCAAAAATAGACCACTCTTCAAGGGTGCATGACCATAAAAGATATTACTCATATAAATAGAACAACCATTATTCTCTGATTTAAATGAATAACGGTCTCGCATCAAACAAGATCCAGATATAATGTTCATGCTCAACACTGGCACCAAATAACAATTATTTAGGTCTAATACTAATCTCGAAGGTAGATGTAGAGGTAGCGTGCCGACCGCGATCACATCGACTTTGGAACCATTTCCCACGCGCATCGTCACCTCGTCCTTAGCAAATCTAGGCTTAATCCGTAGCCCCTGTTTCGAGTTGCAGATGTTAGCAACAGAACCAGTATCAAATACCCAGGTGCTACTGCAAGCATTAGTAAGGTACACATCAATAAAATGTATATCACATATACCTTTGTTCACTTTGCCATCCTTCTTATCCGCCAAATACTTGGGGCAGTTCCACTTCCAGTGACCAGTCTGCTTGCAGTAGAAGCACTCAGTCTCAGGCTTAGGTCCAGACTTGGGTTTCTTCTCCTGAGCAGCAACTTGTTTGCTGTTCTTCTTGAAGTTCCCTTTCTTCTTCCCTTTGCCCTTTTTCTTGACCATCAACACTTGATGCTCCTTCTTGATTTCTACCTCTGTGGCTTTTAGCATCGTGAAGAGCTCAGGAATAGTTTTATTCATCCCTTGCATATTATAATTCATCATGAAGCTTTTATAGCTTGGTGGCAGTGATTGAAGAACTCTGTCAATGACACTATCAACAGGAAGATTAACCCCCTGTTGACTCAAGTGATTATGATACCCAGACATTTTGAGTATATGTTCACTGACAGAACTATTCTCCTCCATCTTGCAGCTATAGAACTTATTGGAGACTTCATATCTCTCAATCCGGGCATTTGCTTGAAATATTAAATTCAACTCCTGGAACATCTCATATGCTCCATGACGTTCAAAACGTCGTTGAAGACCCGGTTCTAAGCCATAAAGCATGGCACACCGAACTATCGAGTAGTTATCAGCTTTGCTCTACCAGATGTTCATAACATCTGGTGTCGTTCCTGCAGCAGGCTTCGCACTTAGCGGTGCTTCCAGGACATAATTCTTCTATGCAGCAATGAGGATAATCCTCAAGTTACGGACCCAGTCCGTGTAATTGCTACCATCATCTTTCAACTTTGCTTTCTCAAGGAACGCATTAAAATTCAACGGAACAACAGCACGAGCCATCTATCTACAATCAAACATAGACAAGCAAGATACTATCAGGTACTAAGTTCATGATAAATTTAAGTTCAATTAATCATATTACTTAACAACTCCCACTTAGAAAGATATCCCTCTAATCCTTTAAGTGATCATGTGATCCAAATCAACTAAACCATGTCCGATCATCATGTGAGATGGAGTAGTATCAATGGTGAACATCAATATGTTGATCATATCTACTATATGATTCACGCTCGACCTTTCGGTCTCCGTGTTCCGAGGCCATATCTGTTATATGCCAGGCTCATCAAGTTAAACCTGAGTATTCCGCGTGTGCAACTGTTTTGCACCCATTGTATTTGAACATAGAGCCTATCACACCGGATCATCACGTGGTGTCTCAGCACGAAGAACTTTCGCAACGGTGCATACTCAGGGAGAACACTTATACTTTGTTAATTTAGTGGGGGATCATCTTATAATGCTACCGTCAATAAAAGCGAGATAAGATGCATAAAAGATAAACATCACATGCAATCAATATAAGTGATATGATATGGCCATCATCATCTTGTGCTTGTGATCTCCATCTCCGAAGCACCTTCATGATCGCCATCGTCACCGGCGCGACACCTTGATCACCATCGTAGCATCGTTGTCGTCTCGCCAATCTTATGCTTCCACGACTATCGCTACCGCTTAGTGATAAAGTAAAGCATTACATCGCAATTGCATTGCATACAATAAAGCGACAACCATATGGCTCCTGCCAGTTGCCGATAACTCGGTTACAAAACATGATCAGCTCATACAATAAAATTTAGCATCATGTCTTGACCATATCACATCACAACATGCCCTGCAAAAACAAGTTAGACGTCCTCTACTTTGTTGTTGCAAGTTTTACGTGGCTGCTACGGTCTTAGCAAGAACCGTTCTTACCTACGCATCAAAACCACAACGATAGTTTGTCAAGTTGGTGCTGTTTTAACCTTCGCAAGGACCGGGCGTAGCCACACTTGGTTCAACTAAAGTTGGAGAAACTGACACCCGCCAGCCACCTGTGTGCAAAGCACGTCGGTAGAACCAGTATCGCGTAAGCGTACGCGTAATGTCGGTCCGGGCCGCTCCATCCAACAATACCGCCGAACCAAAGTATGACATGTTGGTAAGTAGTATGACTGATATCGCCCACAACTCACTTGTGTTCTACTCATGCACAACATCAACGCATAAAACCTAGGCTCGGATGCCACTGTTGGGAAACGTAGTAATTTCAAAAATTTCCTACGCACACGCAAGATCATGGTGATGCATAGCAACGAGAGGGGAGAGTGTTGTCTACGTACCCTCGTAGACCGGCAACGGAAGTGTTGACCCAACATAGAGGAAGTAGTCGTACGTCTTCCCGATCCGACCGATTTAAGTACCGAACATACGACACCTCCAAATTATGCACACGTTCAACTCGGTGACGTCCCTCGAGTTCCGATCCAGCAAAACGTTGAGGGAGAGTTTCGTCAGCACGACGGCGTGATGACGGTGATAATGTTCTACCGACACAGGGCTTCACCTAAGCACCGCTAAGATATGACCGAGGTGGAATATGGTGGAAGGGGGCACCGCACACGGCTAAGGAACGATCACGAGGATCAACTTGTGTGTCATGGGGTGCCCCTTGCCTCAGTATATAAAGGAGGGAGAGAGGGAGGTGCGGCCGGCCCTATGGGTGCGCCTGGAGGAGTCCTACTCCAACCGGGAGTAGGACTCCCCCCTCTTGCCTTGTTGGGAAAGGAAGGAGGAAGGGAGAAAGAGGAAAGGGGGGCGCCGCCCCCCCTTCCTTGTCCTATTCGGACTAGGGGGGAGGGGGCGCGCAGCCTGTCCTGGCCGGCCCTCCTCTTCTCCCTTATGGCCCATGTAGGCCCAATAACCCCCCGGGGGGGGGTTCCTGTAACCCCCCGGTACTCCGGTAAAATCCCGATTTCACCCGGAACATTTCCGATATCCAAATATAGGCTTCCAATATATCAATCTTTATGTCTCAACCATTTTGAGACTCCTCGTCATGTCCATGATCACATCCGGGACTCCGAACAACCTTCAGTACATCAAAACACAAAAACCCTAATTACGATCATCACCAAACTTTAAGTGCAGACCCTACGGGTTCGAGAACTATGTAGACATGACCGAGACACGTCTCCGGTCAATAACCAATAGCGGAACCTGGATGCTCATATTGGCTCCTACATATTCTACGAAGATCTTTATCGGTTAGACCGCATAACAACATACATTGTTCCCTTTGTCATCGGTATGTTACTTGCCCGAGATTCGATCGTTTGTATCTCAATACCTAGTTCAATCAAGTTATCGGCAAGTCTCTTTACTCGTTCTGTAATACATCATCCTGCAATTAACTTATTAGTTAAAATGCTTGCAAGGCTTGAGTGATGTGCATTACCGAGAGGGCCCAGAGATACCTCTCCGACAATCCGAGTGACAAATCCTAATCTCGAAATACGCCAACCCAACAAGTACCTTCGGAGACACCTATAGAGCACCTTTATAATCACCCAGTTACGTTGTGACGTTTGGTAGCACACAAAGTGTTCCTCCGGTCAACGGGAGTTGCATAATCTCATAGTCATAGGAACATGTATAAGTTATGAAGAAAGCAATAGCAACAAACTAAACGATCAAGTGCTAAGCTAACAGAATGGGTCAAGTCAATCACATCATTCTCCTAATGATGTGATCCCGTTAATCAAATGACAACTCTTTGTCTATGGCTAGGAAACATAACCATCTTTGATCAACGAGCTAGTCAAGTAGAGGCATACTAGTGACACTCTGTTTGTCTATGTATTCACACATGTATCATGTTTCTAGTAAATACAATTCTAGCATGAATAATAAACATTTATCATGATATAAGGAAATAAATAATAACTTTATTGCCTCTAGGGCATATTTCGTTCACACCATTGAAAACTACTCCATCTCACGTGATGATCGGTTATGGTTTAGTTGACATGGATCATGTGATCACTTAGATGATTAGAGGGATATCTATCTAAGTTGGAGTTCTTAAGTAATATGATTAATTGAACTTAAATTTATCATGAACTTAGTACCTGATAGTATTTTGCTTATCTATGTTGTTGTAGATAGATGGCCCCTGTTGTTGTTCCGTTGAATTTTAATGCGTTCCTTGAGAAAGCAAAATTGAAAGATGATGGTAGCAATTACATGGACTGGGTCCGTAACTTGACAATTATCCTTATTGCTGCACAGAAGAATTACGTCCTGGAAGCACCGCTAGGTGCCAGGCCTGCTCCAGATGCTGCTGATGACATTAAGAACGTCTAGCATAGTAAAGTTGATGACTATTCGATAGTTCAATGTGCCATGCTTTACGGCTTAGAACTGGGACTTCAACGACATTTTGAACGTCATGGAGCATATGAGATGTTCCAGGAGTTGAAGTTAATATTTCAAGAAAATGCCCAGATTGAGAGATATGAAGCCTCCAATAAGTTCTACAACTGCAAGATGGAGGAGAATAGTCCTGTCAGTGAACATATACTCAGAATGTGTGGGTACCATAACCACTTGACTCAACTGGGAGTTAATCTTCCTATTGATAGTGACATTGATAAAGTTCTTCAATCACTGCCACCAAGCTACAAGAGCTTCATGATGAACTATAATATGCAAGGGATGAATAAGACAGTTCACGAGCTCTTCGCAATGCTAAAGGCGGCGGATGTAGAAATCAAGAAGGAGCATCAAGTGTTGATGGTCAACAAGACCACCAGTTTCAAGAAAAAGGGTAAAGGGAAGAAGAAGGGGAACTTCAAAAAGAACGACAAACAAGTTGCTGCTCAGGAGAAGAAACCCAAGTCTGGACCTAAGCCTGAGACTGAGTGCTTCTACTACAAACAGACTGGTCACTAGAAGAGGAACTGCCCCAAGTATTAGGCAGATAAGAAGGATGGCAAGGTGAACAAAGGTATATGTGATATACATGTTATTAATGTGTACCTTACTAGAGCTCGTAGTAGCACCTGGGTATTTGATACTGGTTCTGTTGCTAATATTTGCAACTCAAAACAGGAACTATGGATTAAGCGAAGACTGGCTAAGGATGAGGTGACGATGCGCGTGGGAAATGGTTCCAAAGTCGATGTGATCGCCGTCGGCACTCTACCTCTACATCTACCTTCGGGATTAATTTTAGACCTGAATAATTGTTATTTGGTGCCAGCGTTAAGCATGAACATTATATCTGGATCTTGTTTGATGCGAGATAGTTATTCATTTAAATCTGAGAATAATGGTTGTTCTATTTATATGAGTAATATCTTTTATGGTCATGCACCCTTGAAGAGTGGTCTATTTGTGATGAATCTCGATAGTAGTGATACACATATTCATAATGTTAAAGCCAAAAGATACAGAGTTGATAATGATAGTGCAACTTATTTGTGGCACTGCCGTTTGGGTCATATTGGTGTAAAGCGTATGAAGAAACTCCATACCGATGGACTTCTGGAATCACTTGATTATGAATCACTTGGTACTTACGAACCATGCCTCATGGGCAAGATGACTAAAACACCGTTCTCCGGAACAATGGAGCGAGCAACGAATATGTTGGAAATCATACATACTGATGTATGTGATCCGATGAATATTGAGGCTCACGGCGGGTATCGTTATTTTCTCACCTTCACCGATGATTTGAGAAGATATGGGTATATCTACCTAATGAAACATAAGTCTGAAACATTTGAAAAGTTCAAAGAATTT
The DNA here is from genome assembly GCF_018294505.1 of Triticum aestivum. Lineage (NCBI taxonomy): Eukaryota > Viridiplantae > Streptophyta > Magnoliopsida > Poales > Poaceae > Triticum > Triticum aestivum. Next base: position 31,714,846 of record NC_057803.1, read on the forward strand.
CAGAGTGAAGTGGAAAATGATCGTAACAAGAAAATAAAGTTTCTACGATCTGATCATGGAGGAGAATATTTGAGTTACGAGTTTGGTCTACATTTGAAACAATGCGGAATAGTTTCGCAACTCACGCCACCCGGAACACCACAACGTAATGGTGTGTCCGAACATCGTAATCGTAATCTACTAGATATGGTGCGATCTATGTCTCTTACTGATTTACCGCTATCATTTTGGGGTTATGCTTTAGAGATGGCTGCATTCACGTTAAATAGGGCACCATCTAAATCCGTTGAGACGACGCCTTATGAACTGTGGTTTAGCAAGAAACCTAAGCTGTCGTTTCTTAAAGTTTAGGGTTGTAATACTTATGTGAAAAAGTTTCAGCCTGATAAGCACAAACCTAAATCGGAAAAGTGTGTCTTCATAGGATACCCAAAAGAAAATGTTGGGTACACCTTCTATCACAGATCCGAAAGGCAATATATTTGTTACTAAAGAGTGGATCCTTTCTAGAGAAGAAGTTTCTCTCGAAACAAGTGAGTGGGAGGAATGTAGAACTTGATGAGGTAATTGTACCTTCTCCCGAATTAGAAAGTAGTTCATCACAGAAATCAGTGCTAGTGATCTCTACACCAATTAGTGAGGAAGCTAATGATGATGATCATGAAACTTTAGATCAAGTTACTACCAAACCTCGTAGGACAACCAGAGTATGGTCCGCACCAGAGTGGTACGGTAATCCTTTCTGGAAATCATGTTACTAGACCATGATGAACCTACGAACTATGAGGAAGCGATGATGAGCCCAGATTCCGCAAAATGGCTTGAGGCCATGAAATTTGAGATGAGATCCATGTATGAGAACAAAGTATGGACTTTGATTGACTTTCCCGATGATCGGTGAGTCATTGAGAATAAATGGATCTTCAAGAGGAAGACGGTCACTGATAGTAGTGTTACTATCTACAAAGCTTGAATTGTCGCAAAATATTTTTGACAAGTTCAAGGTGTTAACTACGATGAGATTTTCTCACTCGTATTGATTCTTAAAAGTCTATCTGAATCATGTTAGCAGTTGCCGCATTTTATGAAATCTGGCAAATGGATGTCAAAACTACATTCCTTAATGGATTTCTTAAAGAAGAAGTTGTATATGATGCAACCAGAAGGTTTTGTCGATACTAAAGGTGCTAACAAAGTGAGAAAGCTCCAGCGATCCATCTATGGACTGGTGCAAGCATCTCGGAGTTGGAATATATGCTTCCATAAAGTGATCAAAGCATATGGTTTTATACAGACTTGCGGTGAAGCCTGTATTTACAAGAAAGTGAGTGGGAGCACTACAACATTTCTGATAAGTATATGTGAATGACATATTGTCGATCGGAAATAATGTAGAATTTTCTGGAAAGCATAAAGGAGTGTTTGAAAAGAGTTTTTCAAAGAAAGACCTCGATGAAGTTACTTACATATTGAGCATCAAGATCTATAGAGATAGATCAAGACGTTTGATATATTTTCAATGAGTACATACCTTGACAAGATTTTGAAGTAGTTCAAAAAGGAACAGTTAAAGAAGGAGTTCTTGCCTGTGTTACAAGGTGTGAAGTTGAGTAAATACTCAAAACCCGACCACAACAGAAAATAGAAAGAGAATGGAAAGTCATTCCCTATGTCTCAGTCCTAGGTTCTATATAGTATGCTATGCTGTTAACCAGTCCTATTTTATACCTTAGCATGATTCTGGCAAGGGATTACAATAGTGATCTAGGAGTAGATCACTTAACAGCGGTCAAAATTATCCCTAGAGGACTAAGGAAATATTTATCGATTATGGAGGTGATAAAAGAGTTCATCATAAAGAGTTACGTCAATGCAAGATTTTTACATCGATCTAGATGACTCTAAGTCTCGATCTGGATACATATTGAAAGTGGGAGCAATTAGCTAGAGTAGCTCCGTGTAGAGCATTGTAGACATAGAACTTTGCGAAATACAGACGGATCTGAATGTTGCAGACCCGTAGACTAAACTTCTCTCGCAAGCAAAACATGATCACTCTTGGGTGTTAATCACATAGTGATGTGAACTAGATTATTGACTCTAGTAAACCCTTTTGGGTATTAGTCACATGGAGATGTGAACTAATCAAGTAAAGATGTGAACTACATTATTGACTCTAGTGCAAGTGGGTGACTGAAGGAAATATGCCCTAGAGGCAATAATAAAGTTATTATTTATTTCCTTATATCATGATAAATGTTTATTATTCATGCTAGAATTGTATTAACCGGAAACTTAGTACATGTGTGAATACATAGACAAACAGTTTGTCACTAGTTTGCCTCTACTTGACTAGCTCGTTGAATCAATGATGGTTATGTTTCCTAGCCATAGACATGAGTTGTCACTTGATCAACAGGATCACATCATTAGGAGAATGATGTGATTGACTTGACCCATTCCTTATCTTAGCACTTGATCGTTTAGTTTACTGCTATTGCTTTCTTCATGACTTATACATGTTCCTATGACTATGAGATTATGCAACTCCCGAATACCGGAGGAACACTTTGTGTGCTACCAAACGTCACAACATAACTGGGTGATTATAAAGGTGCTCTACAGGTGTCTCCGATGGTGTTCGTGGAGTTAGCATAGATCAAGAATAGGATTTGTCACTCCGATTGTCGGAGAGGTATCTCTAGGCCCGCACGCTTAAAGTTCTGTGACGACCGATATTATGAGTTTATATGTTTTGATGTACCAAAGGTAGTTCGGAGTCCCGGATATGATCACGGACACGACAAGGAGTCTCGAAATGGCAGAGACATAAAGATTGATATATTGGAAGCCTACATTTGGACATCGGAAGAGTTCCGGGTGAAATCGGGATTTTACCGGAGTGCCGGAGGGGTTACTGGAACCCCTCGGGGGTTAATAGGCCTTGTTGGGCCCTAGTGGAGAGATAAAGGGGCCGGCCATGGCAGGCCGCGCGCCCCCTCCCTCTCTGGTCCAAATTGGACTAGGAGGGGGGGCGCCCCCCTTTCCTTCTCCTTCTCCCCCATCCTTTCCCCCTCCTAGTAGGAGTAGGAAAGAGGGGAGTCCTACTCCTACTAGGAGGAGGACTCCTCCTCCTGGCGCGCCCTACAGGGCCGGCCGGCCTCCCCCTTTGCTCCTTTATATACGGGGCAGGGGGGCACCCTAGAAAACACAAGTTGATCATTGATCTCTCCCAGCCGTGTGCGGTGCCCCCCTCCACCATAACCCACCTCGGTCATACCGTAGTGGTGCTTTGGCGAAGCCCTGCGACGGTAGCTTCATCAACATCATCACCACGCCGTCGTGCTGACGAAAATCTCCCTCGAGCTCTACTGGATCGTGAGTTCGTGGGACGTCACCGAGCTGAACGTGTGCTGAACGCGGAGGTGTCGTACGTTCAGTACTGAGGACCGGTCGATCGTGAAGACGTACGAATACATCAACCGCGTTGTCATAATGCTTATGCTTAACGGTCAACGAGGGTACGTGGACGACACTCTCCCCTCTCATTGCTATGCATCACCATGATCTTGCGTGTACGTAGGAATTTTTTTGAAATTACTACGTTCCCCAACAATCCCCCCACTGAGGTTTGATGCCTGCTGGGGGGTTCTCGTTAGATCTGGTTGTTGTTGGTTGGTCTTATCTCTAGTTCGTGGTCTTAAGGCGTACTCCCTCCGTCCACGAATAAGCGTACATCTAGCTTTTGTCCTAAGTCAAGGTTTTAAAATTTTGACCAACTATATAGAAAAGAATAGTAACATATATGACCTCAAATTGGTATATTATGAAAGTACATTTCGAAACGGGTCTATTGATACTAATTTAGTTTCATAAATGCTGCTATTTTTCCCTATAAAGTTGGTCAAAGTTTTAAAACTTTGACTTAGGACAAAAACTAGACGTACACTTTTTCATGGACGGAGGGAGTATAGTAGTGTTATCAGGTTTTTGCCCCATAGTAGATGTCCGTTTTGCATCTGCGGCGGGTTTCCTGGTAGTGCTCCAACTCGCTAAACCCCTCTCCCTCTCATATTCGGGTGTGTGTTTTTTTGTTTCCTAGTTGAACCTGGTCCTATGTACTAAAGTTTATATTTCTGTTAAGCAATTAATGGAAAGGGGTGATAGTCTGGTTGGAAAAAAAGAAAGAGAACACTACAAAAAAAATACACTTCTGTGATGATACGTGTTTGCCATAGTAGGTCACGTTTTCTGTCATGCATGTACATCCATGACAAATTTATGACAGAATCAAGATAGTTATACATGTGCTATCGTAGAAGTGTTCCATGACATTACCAAAATTATCATCACGAAAGTGTCCACTTCCATGATGATAAATCACGCGTCACAGAAGTCTTTCGTCAAGTGTGACAGACATGTGGCATCCACCGTAACAGGAACGCCGTTAAGCTATTGGGTCCAGTTTTGGATCCGATAACCTGTTAACAATCCAGACCAATTGGGATTTTCCACATGTAAAATTCTGATTGGCTGACGGAAACATGTGTCAGCTCCACGTTGGCACAGGTGTCACTCATCCAATGGGCGAGATGCGCCTATGATATGTTGACACGTGGACCGGCCCAAAAGCGGCCCATAAAGTTTAAATGGGCCGGCCCAACTAAAGGCCCACAAGATTTTGTGGTCCATAATGGGCCGGCCCAGCAAAAGGCCCATGAGATTTTGTGTATCATAATGGGCCGGCCCAGCTAAAGCCCACGAGATTTTGCGAGCCATAATGGGTCGGCCCAGCTAAAGGCCCAGAAGATTTTGTAGACCATAATGGGCCGGCCCAGCTAAAGGCCCAAGATTCTCAATTAAGGCCCGTACGGCTAGTGTCAAATCGGCCCGTCAACGACCTATCCTAAACTTGTCATCATCGCGGCCCATGGTCACTTCTGGCCCGTTAACAGTCCGCTAAGTATATGGGCCGAATTATGGCCCGGTGTATTTCTGGCATGTTAAGGTCCTGCTTCATTTGGGTCCATTTACAGACCATTGAAACTTTCGGCCCATAAACGACCGTGAAGGATTTGGGTCATATTCGGCCATGTCTGACATTCGGCCTGTTAGAGGGCCACTATAGATTTGGGCCACTTTTGGCCTATTGTGATTTTCGGCCTGTTAACGTCGGACGAAATCCATGGGCCATATGTGGCCCAACGTCACATCGGGCCCATTAACGGCCCATATAAAAATGACGATAATCTAGCCCGACCGAACTTCCACCCTATTAAAGGCCCGTGTATTAGGTCTGCGCATTTATGGCCCGTCCGAATTTCGTCCTGTGAAAGATTTGCATCGTAAATGGGCCACCATTTCGGCCTGCTAAGACCAGTGGGTTATTTGGCACAATCAGGGCCCAATCTCACTTTCGATCTTTTAAAGGCCCATGTTTTTTATGGGCTCGAGATATTTATACATGTAAACGGCCTATTGTTACTGAGGGCCCAAATTATGTTTAGGACTATTAAAGGCCCACTATGGGCACAGGCCTACCAGAAAAATATGAAATATGCTGATTTAGGCCCAGATATTTTTAGTGGGCTACATGCAAATTTCGGCCCATAATCGTTTTTAGCCCAATTGGAATGGGCCCGACGAATGTTGGCATGTTGGGCTCCTATGAAGATTTTGGCCGAATACATTACTAAGATAAACCTACACTGTACAAAAATAGCGACGTAATTATTGCAGCCTTTGGCAGCATCATAAATGTTGTATCACAACAAAATAAATTCCAACCATACAACAAAAGGCTTGTTGGCATAAAGTTTACAGTCCTTGTAGATAAAAGCACCATCAGATGTATAGAAGCACAGATCATTTGACCTGAGTGCTAATGTTTCAGGCTATAGAATCTGATGGAGCAGCACGATCTTCACCTTTTTCCGCCATTGCTCTTGAACAACGAAGCGAATGTCTGATAGTCTGGTTTCAAAACCATTCATATCTTGATGACATTTGTCAACCACTATTCTTGTTTCCAAAACGATGCCCATTAGGGATTGGACTTGTGTCTGGAGCATAGATATATCACTCTGTCTAGCAGGAAGATTTTTTTCAGTAGGCGATTTGGACGAGGTTACCTTGACAACCAACCCAGAATTACGTAGGAAGGTGCTTTTTGCACTGTTAGTGGAGAGATACTGACGCACTGCAGCAAGAGGTGACATTGTGCCTGTGGTAGCCTCATCACCTTCAGGTGGTTGTGGTTGTTCAATCATTTTTTTCCATAGCTTCCTGAAAGTTTGAACTTGTAGATTAGTGTACCAGATAAGTTACTAATGAGACAAAAACAAATAAAATAGGTTACACGTTTATACATAACTTATTTTGGTGAACTACTGTAATACATTAGCGTGTATTGTAGTGCCAACTACATAATTAAATCACTTTCGAAACATATGTCCATGTAACATGCCTACTGTATTGTCTATTTCCTCACATTCGTTGACATCTAAGGATAAAGAGACATGGTTTAAAGTAGGATGAACATAGTATGACATCATTCATATCATGGGCAAACAGATATAAAACAAACAGGCTATTTTATCATTGTGTGCGCATGTGAACATAACAACTGGAATACAGATGAGACCAAAAGAATATCCTTCATCTCTTTTAAACCATGTAAGGTGAAATGATACGTTAAGACAACTGTGTATAAAAGTGAACATAGTAACTGACATTGGCTGCAAACCAAGTAGTTAAATGAACACATCACAGTACCAATCAGTTCAAAGGCAGGAGGAGTAAGGACTTACAACAGCGGCTTGAACTGGTGTGCTCATGCCCTTCATCTTGCTGGTGTGGAAATCCTTGAAGATTTGCACTGCATTCGGTTCAGGTTCTTTTTGGTCCGCACAGGCTTTCCTCTATATTTGGAACAAGTCAATATAGATACGATAATATGGCACAAAAAAAAAGAAGGAAGTAGCAGCTATTTACAAGAGCCTCGCAGTGTGCAATATAGCTACGAGATCCTGTTGTCTGTTGGAATTTCACTTTAGAACGGTTGGTCTTGTTCTTTAAACAGTTAGCCTAGAAGAAGATACACTTGTAAGGCACATACATAAATACAAGTTCAATATGTGGTCTGATCAAATACATATAGCCGACCTGATACTTTGGATCAAACCAGTGTTTAACGAGGGTTGTCCAGTCTTCATCTGTAATATATTCCAATGGAGATGTTTGGGCGATTTCATTGTTAGCCTTGCCTTCAAAGTGAGATTTTCTAAGGTGGTACCAATACTGTCGCAGAGCAGACTGAAAAACATGAGTGCATGCTTGTTTAGTCGCATCATCTTTCGGATCCAACTTGAACCTCATCTGTTGAAAAAAGAATGTGAGTCTTATTAGGAGGATGCTAGAAAGTATGGGACAGAGCAAGACAATATTACTAATTGTGATGAATAACATTACTTACAGATAAATGGTCAAGGAAGGTGTTAAACCGGGTATTGTCTTTCTCATTCCTGTACTGGATCCACATTGGGAGGATGCGTGCATGGCACCTAACGGCAATGGCTGCCTCTAATACTAACTTGGCTGACTCTGTAGCATCACGTGGCCTTTTTAAACCTGCCTCAAAATGGATCTCCATTCTTTCTCCTTTAGATTTTGTTAATATGTCAAGCATTATCCCTGATGTCTGTTTCCTCTTGCGTCATGGTGCTAGTTCAACAACAAATATGGAAAGTGTTAGTGTATATCAAAATGTGAGAGTACATATAAAGGAGCAGGCAACTGCAACTTGACTCGGTCAGGTACCATCTTAGTGTTGATGCTCATGAGGTTCATCTGATCTTGCCAAGTCCTGTTGTGTCAGCAGTGCTTCTGAAGTAGTGTTAGGTGTGAAGGCAGCTCGGGAACTGGCCAGTTCCGGAGCAAACGAACGAGTAACTCGTTGAGATGCTGATACAGTTGAAGCGGATGTTGTAGCTAGTGGAGCAAGTGATACTGTGTTTGTAGATTTAGCCGCTGGACTTGGACCTTCTACTGCACTATAAGTACCAACATAATCTAGACGGCAGATCCTTTTCCATTTCTCCCGACGAGTAACACCACTCCCTACTATATTATTTTCCTTGCTCTTTTTTGACTTTGCCATGTGAAGCCGTACCCACAACACAAAAGAATAAAATCGCTCTTCAGAACTCATTGATGCATGATACAGACAAGCAATACTTTGATGTAAGACAACCGTATGAGGATGGAATATGTAAGAAAAACAGGACGGCATGACATATTCACAGGTACGATGTGTAAACTAAGAAGAAGGATTTTCAAGAAAATAGAAGTAATGCAAGTTAGACACCATATGAAAGATGCAACCAATATTACTCTGCCAAGTTAAAAGTGTCTTGTCATAAGTGGCACTTCAAAAAATTAGAAGCAGTACAACATAGAAATCAATGCAAGATGCATCCACTATCAAACTGCCATGTTAAAAGCATCCAATCATGAGTGACTTATGCGGGATACACAACAGCAGTACTTTGATGTAAGAACATGGTATGATAGATAGATGCAGTGTATTCTAGACACAGAACGCCATGTCATATGCACATGTATAACGTATAAACTCAGCAGGTGCAATTTAATCAAAATAGAAGAAATACAGGCTAGATAGCATATGCAACATGAAACCAATTATCACACTGTCAACTTAGAGCAAGCACCTGCGATGGTGGAGTACGGGAGATGAACTCATCATATAGACTTGGCACTTCAACTTCATTAGCAATAGTAGTGGCAAATCTAGAGTCTCTGTTTGCGTCGGTGCGGAGGACCACCAACATCCCCTAACTTACTCTTTTCCTTCCTATTTTCCGGTATTGCCTTATGAAGTTAAAACCACAAGAAGATGAATAAAATTAGCTCTGCATAACTGGTTGATGCATGATACAGACGAACACTACTTTGATGTAAGGCAAGCGCATGATAGGAGGATGGAATATATACAAAAAAGACAACGTTTCATATTCACACGTACGATAGGAGGATGGAATATGTATGAAAAACAGTAAGTGGAAGGCATTTCAACAAAATTATAAGAAATGAAAGCTAGGCACCATATGAACATGCAACCAGTATCACTCTATCAGGTAAAAAGTGTCTCGTCGTAAGTTCCATTTCAAGAAATTAGAAGCAGTACAAGCTAGAAGACAATGCAAGATGCAACCTACATCACAGTCCCAAGTTAAATGTGTCTTATGGGTAAGTGATCGTTGCAGGTATAAGTTGTAAGCTACACAGATGCAATTCAACATAATCAGAAGCAATACAAACTAGACATCATACGGAAAACGCAGCCACATATAACAATTCCAAGTTAGAGCAAGCACCTGTGATGGTGGAGTAGGGGAGATGTGCTCATCATGTACATGTATGTTCTAGAAACAGGAACACGTGTCATATTCACAGGCATTATGTGTAAAGTAAGCAGATGCAATTCAACAAAGTTAGAAGCAATACAAGCTAGACATCATATGCAACATGCAACCACATATAATAGTGCCAAGTTAGAGCAAGCACTTGTGATGGTGGAGTAGGGGAGATGTGCTCATCATTCACACGTATGTTCTAGAAACAGGAACACGTGTCATATTCACAGGCATTATGTGTAAAGTAAGCAGATGCAATTCAACAAAGTTAGAAGCAATACAAGCTAGACATCATATGCAACATGCAACCACATATAATTTGTGCCAAGTTAGAGCAAGCACCTGTGATGGTGGAGTAGGGGAGATGTGCTCATCATCTACACAGCTACACTGACTGTCTAGTCTTGCGTTGTCTTGCGAATCTTGTTGGGAGGATGGCGGAGTAGAATCTGTAGAGGACCTCTGTTTCAGTTGCTCGGAAGGACCACCAACATCCAATGCCTTGCCAATTTCCTTCAGCTTTATTGATTTTGCATTGTGAGGTCAAACCGATAAGAAAAAGGAATATAATTCGCTCTTCAGAACCCATTCATGCATGATACTAACGAACACTACTTTGACGAAAGGCAAAGTCATGATACGAGGATGGAATATGTATGAAAAAATGGACGGCTTGACATATTCACACCTATGATGTGGTAACTAAGCAGAAGGCACTTCAACAAATTAGAAGCACTGCAAACTAGACACCATATGAAAGGTGCAATCAATATCACTCTGCCAAGTTAAAACTGTCTCGTCATAGGCGGTGTTCATCAAACTAAAAGCAATACATGCTAGAAATCATATTCAAGACGCAAACCAATATCACACTGCCAACTTAAAGGTGTTCCATCATAAGTGACTGATGCAGGATACACAAGAAGAGTAGTTTCATGTAAGAACATGGTGTGATAGACAGATATAGTATGTACCAAAAACAGGAAAGCATGTCATATTCACACGTATCATGTGTAAGCCAAGCAGATGCAGTTTACACTAATTAGGAGCAATACAAGCTAGACACCATATGCAACATGCAACCAGATATCACACTGCCAAGTTAGAGCCAGCACCTTGGATGGTGGAGTAGGGGAGCGGAGACTTGGACCTTGTAATGCACTATCAGTACAAGGAGAATCGCTATAGATGCTCCATTTACGTTGCTGCAGAGGACCACCATCATCGCCTTCCTAACTCTTTTCCTTCCTCTTTCTTGATTTTGCCTTGTCAAGTCAAACCCACAAGAAAAAGGAATAAAATTTGCTCTTCAGAACTCATTGATGCATGATACTGACGAACACTACTTTCATGTAAGGCAGCCGCATGATAGGAGGATGGAATATGTATGAAAAACAGGACGGAGTGACATATTGACATGTATGATGTATAAAGTGTAAACTAAGCACAAGGTGCTTGAACTTGTTAGAATCAATGCAAGCTAGAAACCATATGAAAGATGAAACCAATATCACTCTGACAAATTAAAAGCCAAATTAAAAGGGCGCCCTAACAAATGTATTTGACCATATTAGAAGCAATATCACTCACCGTAAGTGATTGATGCAGGATACATAAGAGAGGTAGTTTCATGTAAGAACAAGGTTAACACATAGATGTAGTGTGTACCAAAAATAGGAAGGCATGTCATATTCACAGGTATAATGTGTAAACTAAGCAGATGCAATTTACCCTAATTAGAAGCATTACAAGCTAGACATTGTATGCAACATGCAACAACATATCAACTGCGAAGTTAGAGCAAGCACCTGTGATGGTGGTGTGGGGGAATTGTGGTCATCAACTAGAGAGCTACGTTGACTATCTTCATTTAGCCTTGCTATTTCTTGAGAATCATGTGGGGAGGATGACACTGCACTCTTTAAATGAGTATGGCGTCTCACAGTAACCCACTCGGGTGACTGTCTCATCATAAGTGATTGACGAGGGATACAAAAGAGCATTAGTTTGATGTACGAACATGGTTAATAGACATATGTAGTATGTTTCAAAAACAAGAAGGCATGTCATTATCAAAGGTATAATGTGTAAAGTAAGCAGATGCAATTTAACAAAATTGGAAGCAATACAAGCTAGACACCATATGCAAAATGCAACCACATTTGACAGCGCGAAGTTAAAGCAAGCACATGGGATGGTTGTGTGTGGCAATTGAGATCATCAACTATAGAGCTACGTTTACTGTCTCCAACTGCTGACACTGCATCCTTTAGAGCGCTGAAAAGCTTAGTGCTTATCTTCGAATTACACTGGAGCGACTTCTGTCTTTTCATTTCAGCATTCATCAACACTGCGTCAGAGTCTGAAATACCCATGCATAAAAAAACAATAGTGTGAGTACGGGTGAAGTGTGTGCACAATTAGTACAGTGTAAAGGTAGCAGATAGCAGGTCGGTGAGAAATAAATGACGGGAGACATATGAAAGCTCTACAACATGAATGGCACACTAAATTACTACATGATTCTATGAAAATAACATTCGACTGAAAACAAATAGGTCTGTCCATTTTTTCTGCACCGTCCGATGTACAAAGAACGGGCAGATCGCCTTCATCTACCTCCAGCTAGTCAGTGTTGACGATCTTCCTTGAAACGGCAGCGACCACCGGCCCAGTGCCCTGCCTGCGCCCTCCCATCGACCTCACCGCACCGCCCCCGGCCATCCATTCAAGCCCCGCTGACCTCCAGATCGGGCGCAAGCAGCTCCTGCACCCTACACCCCTATGATAAACACCGATGCGCCGCTTCCCCGGTGAGCATGGGACTAGGTGCTCTGCGCGCCTAAGAGGGTGCTGCTTCTTTTAATTGCGGTTCTACTGACCCTGAATTGAAATCCAGGCGGGCTACTGACCTCTAGCAAAGGTGAAACAGTAAAGGGAGGAAACTGTAACACCCCGGACGCAACTTGCCATATTTGTAACTCCGACTCTTGCCATTTTCGGCTTTAAGTTATGAGATTCCCTTCGTGGTTGGGTTTTGTCTTTGTTTTTCATTTTGTTCATGTCATGCATTTTATATCATGTCATCATGTGCATCGCATTTGCATACATTCTCGTCTCATGCATTCTAGCATTTTCCCCGTTGTCCGTTTTGCAATCCGACACTCCCACGGGCACCGGTGCCCCTCTTGTCTCTTTTCGTGAGCGGGTGTAAACGTTCTCGGAATGGACCGAGATTTGTCAAGTGGCATTGGTACACCACCGGTAGACCGCCTGTCAAATTTCGTTCCATTTGGAGGCCGTTTGATGCTCCAACGGTTAACCGGGTAACCGCAAAGGCCTCTTGTGTGTTGCAGCCCAACACCCCTTCAAAACAGCCCAATAACCCATCTAAACCACTCCCATGTCCTCCATCGTTGGATCACAATCGTGTGGGCGAAGACTACACCCCATTTTGACACTCCTACCTCCTCCTAGCTATAAATATGTGCACCCCTCAAAATTCGGGTCCCGAAACCCTAAAATCCTCCCCCGCCGTCACTGGACACGTCCGGGTCCTGCCGGACACATCGTGCCGCCGCCCCATGCCTATCACACGCCACCACGTGGCACCTCCGCCGGCACCCGCCGCCACGGCCCGGCGAGCCCGAAGCGGGCCCGCCCGGCCCATCCGCTGGCGCCGCCCGATGGCCCCACGCCCTCCGCCCGCGTGCTCCGGCTCCACCATGCCGTTCGCCGCCTCCGGCCGCCGCCCTGCCATCGCCGACCGTCGACCGCCGCCGCTCCGCAACCTCGCCGGCCGCTGCTCCTCCTTGTCCGACCCCGCTGCGCCGGATTCGGCGAGATCCGGCCGGATCCTCCTCGGACCGACCTCGCCGGCGCCTCCCCGCGTCTCTCCGGCGACGTATCCGAACTTCGGCCGCCTCTCCGTTCTATCTCCGGCGAACTCCGGCCAGATCCGCCGCCGCATCATTTTCCGTGCAAGCCCGAGGTTGACTTTGTTTTTCCTCTAAGTCCCAAATCTGTGAGGTTGTATGCCCCTGTTCATGATGTCATATCTCCGTGACCGTAGCTCCATTTCAGGCATATGATATATCAAAATGTTCCTTGTGAGATGCTCTTCATTTCATTCCAGTGTTGCATGCTTATTGGAGTTCATCTTGATGCCCAAATCATTGATGCAAGAATGCTATAAAATGTTTATTGCTGCTACTTATCAGTTTGTGGTGATTTGTCATTTTTGTCACATTTGATGTGTGCTTCATATGGGCATGAGCTATACATGTGTTTTTAGATATGCCATGCCATCTTTACAGAGGTTCTTGTCTTGTATTTTTGTGATCTATCTAGTGACTAGCACAAGCATGCAAACTAGGCTTCGTGATATTGTTGTTTTCAGTGACTTAGAATTTTGCAAAGACATTTTCCTGCTGTTATTTTGATGCCATGTAAACTTGATGCTACAGTGATATACATGCTTATTTTGAGATGCTTCAGTAAGGATGTTTTGAACATATGGTTATGCTATATCAATCCATTCCCCTGTTTGCAATTATGGAGTGCCCTAGCATGTCTTCTTCTTGCTCTAATTTTGCTATAAAATGTTCTTGGCAGAATGTTAACATGTTAATCAATTTAGCCATGGTTGTTGCTAATGATCCATGGATGCTATGAACTTGATCTTGCCATGGTTAGCTTCATAACATTTCATCTTGCTGTAGGTATGCTTATTTTGTCATGCAAGGCTTTGCGATGAGTGGTTTGAGCTCGCAAAGTTACCTTCATAATTCTGTTTATGCCATGCTCTATTTTTCTGTTAAGTCTGAAACTGCTAATAAAACTTGCTATGTTTACATGGGTGTCATCATATCTTGTATGCCTTTTTGGCTCATAATCAGTAAGGGAATTTTGTTCTATGCATTTAGTAGAATCATGCCATGCCTTTGTTTGCTATGATATGTTCCTGTAGCATGTTGTTTGCTTGCTCTAAACATGGCTTCCTGATGTTATTTCTAGCATGTTAGTATTTTCACTAAGTCAGTGAAGCTGATATCTTTTGCACTTTTGCCATGCTTGTTTGAACCTGCTCTTGTGTGATTTAGCCGTAGCTCAATGTTCACGTTTTGTCAAGCATCTTGAGTACAACACTGCCATATGCTTTGTTGCTATGTTGGAGTGCAGCATCTTAGTTTCTTGTTGCATTCTAGATGGCATCGTCTTGTTAATCATAGAATTGTGCCATTCTTGTTTTGCTTGCCATCTGCAAACCGTGCACCAGTTTCCAGTGATCTTTATATCGATTTCAACCGAAATCATCTCATCTATCTAGCGGCACACTTGGTTTGCCAAGTTGATGCCTTGATCATTCTTTCCCTTCCGGAGCACGCATATGCATTGCATATCACATCTCGCATATCATGCCATGTATTGCATCATGTTGCTTGTGCATTGCACCGTGATTGATTATTGGTCCTTTGCTTGTGTTATTGCTTTGGGTAGAGCCGGCAGACGAGTATGTGAATGAGGAACCTGTTGAGTACGCTAACGAGGATCAAGCTTTCGACAACTCTGAGAACTTTGCAGGCAAGATGACCATACCCTCGAAATCACTTCTATCTTTGCTTGCTAGTTGTTCGCTCTATTGCTATGCCGCACTACCTACCACTTGCTATATCATGCCTCCCACATTGCCATGTCAAGCCTCTAACCCACCATTCCTAGCAAACCGTTGCTTGGCTATGTTACCACTTTTGCTCAGCCCCTCTTATAGCGTTGCTAGTTGTAGGTGAAGATGAAGTTTGTTCCTTGTTGGAACATGGATATTGTTGGGATATCATTATTATCTCTTATGTACTTTAATGCATCTATATACTTGGTAAAGGGTGGAAGGCTTGGCCTTATGCCTGTTGTTTTGTTCCACTCTTGCCGCCCTAGTTTCCATCATACCGGTGTTATGTTCCTTGATTTTGCGTTCCTTACGCGGTTGGGTGTTATGGGAACCCCTTGATAGTTCGCTTTGAATAAAACTCCTCCAGCAAGGCCCAACCTTGGTTTTACCATTTTCCACCTAAGCCTTTTTCCCTTGGGTTCCGCGGACTCAAGGGTCATCTTTATTTAAACCCCCGGGCCAGTGCTCCTCTGAGTGTTGGTCCAAAACAAAGCCACTTGCAGCGCCACCTCGGGGAAACTTGAGGGTTGGTTTTAGTTGTACGTAGTGTTCATCCGGTGTGCCCTGAGAATGAGATACATGCGAATCCTATCGGGATTTGTCGGCACATCGGGAGGCTTTGCTGGTCTTGTTCTACCATTGTCGAAATGTCTTGTAACCGGGATTCCGAGACTAATCGGGTCTTCTTGAGAGAAGGAATATCCTTCATTGACCGTGAGAGCTTGTGATGGGCTAAGTTGGGACACCCCTGCAGGTTTTTGAACTTTCGAAAGCCGTGCCCGCGGTTATGGGCAGATGGGAATTTGTTAATATCCGGTTGTAGTAAACTTGACACTTAACTTAATTAAAATGAATCAACCACGTGTGTAGCCGTGATGGTCTCTTTTCGGTGGAGTCCGGGAAGAGAACACAGTCTTGTGTTATGCTTGAACGTAAGTAGTTTCAGGAGCACTTCTTGATCACTTATAGCTTCTCGACCGTGCGTTGCTTCTCTTCTCACTCTCATTTGCTTATGTTAGCCACCATATAAGCTAGTGCTTGCAGCATCTCCACCTCACTACCCTTTCCTACCCTTAAGCTTAAATAGTCTTGATCTCGCGGGTGTGAGATTGTTGAGTCCTTGTGACTCACGGATACTTCCAAACAGATGCAGGTGCCGATGATGCCAGTGTAGGGGACGCTACCAAACTCAAGTGGGAGTTCGATGAAGACTTGGGTCGCTATTATGTTTCCTTTCCTAATGATCAGTAGAGGAGCCCAGTTGGGGTGATCGGGGATCTAGCATTTGGGGTTGTCTTTCTTTATTTTGGTTCCGTAGTCGGACCTTTGATTGTACCTTGGATGGTGTATGGATTATTTATGTATTGTGTGAAGTGGCGATTGTAAGCCGACTCTTTATCCCTTTCTTATTCAGTACATGGGATGTGTAAAGATTACCCCTCTTTTGACATGCCTACCATGCGGCTATGCCTCTAAGTCGTGCCCCGACACGTGGGAGATATAGCCGCATTGTGGGTGTTACAAGTTGGTAATCAGAGCCTTCCCCGACTTAGGAGCCCCCTTCTTGATCGAATCACTGACGTTGTTGAGTATAGAACAAAATGTTTTGAGTCTTAGGATTATATAGCGGAGAGTAGGATTCTTTTTACTCCTCAGTCCCTTCGTCGCTCTGGTGAGGCCTCCTGACGTAGAGTTTTGACTCTTCTCTCCTCAAATTTCACAAAAAAAATTAGGATCACACGGGTATCTTGGAATTGTTCCGATGGTTTTGTGACGAGAACATTGTTCTTGGTGCCTCCTGACATTTAGGGATTGTGGCAGTGTCCCGGGGAGTTGAGCTTCGAGGTGTTTTCGTCACAATTTTATCGTTGCAGTTCTGGAATACCCGAGCTCGCCGACATCAAAAATCTCTTTTATGCAGTTGTTGGTGAGATAACCTCAATGCCACCCAGTACTAGGGCGGGAGTTTGGGAGTATTGCCATAACTCATATAACGGATGCTTTTCGAAGGTTGAGGTAAATGATTTCCAAAGGTTTCTTGGTTATGTGTTGAAGGATGGATACAACTGGATGTAGGATTTGTTAGTTTTGGGTGAGATATTATGCTTCCCCTGTATCCCCAACACCTGATTGCATAACAAGAAATTTTCGGGAGTTCTATAGGTGGGAATTCATGTAGCTCTAGTATTTCTTCCCGCAGATAGTGGGTTTGTGATTGGGTAATCCTTACCACTTATTTGTTCATACCCGTACCTTGTTGCTTTATTCATATACTTTTATCTAAGTGGCTTCTCAACCTTAATAGAAGTGTGATGATTTACTTTGGAATTCATTCGTTCATCCTTGTTCGAATGTTAAGGCTGTATGTTCCAATTTCGATCCATTGATTCAGCTTGAATATCTGTTTTTCAAGATGCTAACGGATGTCAACCTCTTCAGGATGGCTCCTCCAACGCGTTAGAATCCGCCACCACCTCCACCTCCGGAGGCATGGCAAGCTATCATGGCAGCCACCAACGCCAACACTCAGATGCTTTTGCAACTCTTGCAAGAGCGCAACCAAGGGCAAGGCAACCAAGGAAATCAAGGCCAAGGCAACAATCAGCCTCAGTTTGCTACCCTCAACCAGTTCCTCGCAAACCATCTGAAGTCCTTTAGCAACTGTGTCGAGGCCACAGACGCCGACCATTGGCTCATGGACATTTGCAAACATTTTGAATGTAGCCATGTCAAACCTGAGAACTTTGTCAAGTTTGCTTCGTTTCAACTCAAGGATCAAGCTGCTGAGTGGTATCAACAATACAGAGATTCCAGAGGAGGTCGTGTGATTACCTAGAATGATTTCCGCCGAGACTTCAAAGCTCATCACATTCCACCAAGTGTTGCTGAGAGCAAGCGTGAGGAGTTCCACAATCTCAAGCAAGGCAACATGTCCGTGTATCAATACAATATCCAGTTTCAGAAACTTGCTCGCTTCGCTAAACAATACGTTCCTGATGAAAAGGGTATGATTTACCAATTCAGAGGTGGCCTCAGAGAAGATCTGCAATTAGATCTCGTGCTTCTTGAGCCGACTGAGTTTGATCTATTCTACAACATGGCACTAAAGCAAGAAGCTGCTCAGCTCAAGTGTGAGGCATCTAAGAAGAGAGTCAGGGATGCAGTTCAATCTTCTTCTTCATCACAAGTGGCAGCTAAGCAACATAAGTTCTGGTTGCCTCCTCCTCCTATATTTCGTCAGCCTTATCAGTAGAACAGCAAAGGTGGCAATGTATCTTCCCACCCACCCAACCCAGGCTATCAGAACAAAGCTCCGTCTCATACTCCAAGGTCAAGTGCTCCTTATCACCATCCGCTCTCAGAGGTTACTTGCAACAAGTGTCAGCAGAAAGGGCACTATGCAAACAAATGCTTCAACCAAAGGCGCCTTCTGCCTCCTCCTCCTATGAGATCTTCCAGCAATGTAGTGGTCAAGCATAATCCCAAGCATGCTAAGGTCAACATGATGAACGCAGCTCAGGCAGAGGATTCTTCAGAAGTGATCATGGGTAACCTTCCAGTTAACTCATTTCCTGCAAAGGTATTATTTGATACTGGTGCATCGCTTTCTTTCATTTCAAGACCTTTTGTTGCCAAGCATGAGTTTGTGACCGAAAAGATTCCTTTCCCGTTGAAGATTGTGTCCCCGGGTAATGACATATAATAATTGTGTCCCAGATGTGTATATCGAGATGGGCGACTATAAGTTTTTGTCTTCTCCAATTGTTCTTGGTGACTCGGATATTGATCTAATTCTCGACATGGACTGGCTTTCTAAGCACAAGGCTCAGCTTGATTGTGCTGCCAGGAAGATTCAATTGACACACTCTTCTGAGGATGTGATCATCTATGCCGCTCGGGATGATACCATTCAACTGTTTTCTCTCAATGAGAAGGGCAAGTTTAATGCCATCTCTCAGATTCCAGTCGTTTGTGAATATCAAGACATCTTTCCACAAGAGCTTCTAGGAATGCCTCCTCACTGGCCAATTGAATTCGTTATCGATCTGGAGCCTGGCACGGAACCTATTTGCAAATGTCCTTACAAGCTTGGACCAGAGGAGTTGAAGGAGTTGAAGAAACAACTCGATGAACAAGAGCATATGGGTCTGATCAGACTGAGTTCATCTCCATGGGGTTGTGGTGTCCTTTTTGTCAAGAAGAAGGATGGAACGGAACGACTTTGTGTCGACTACCGTCCATTGAACAAGAAGACATTAAAGAACAAGTATCCACTTCCCAATATCAATGAGCTTTTCGAGCAACTTAAGGGTGCCAAAGTATTCTCCAAGCTTGACCTTCGTATGGGTTATCATCAGATTCGCATTCGTGAACAAGATATCCCCAAGACAGCATTCAGAACAAGCAATGGTTCTTATGAATATATTGTCATGTCTTTGGGCCTTGTCAATGCTCCTCCAACATTCTCTCGCATGATGAATTTCATCTTCAACCCTTACACAAATGATTTCGTCCTGGTATATCTCGATGATATCTTGGTCTTTTCCAAGAATAAGGAGGATCATGCCAAGCATTTGAGATTGGTACTCAACAAACTCAGAGAGCATCAATTCTATGCGAAGTTTTCCAAGTGTGAGTTCTGGCTTGACAAAGTTCTTTACCTTGGTCATATCATCTCCGCCAAGGGCATCGCTGTTAATCCCGAGAAGGTGTCTGCAATTGTGAATTGGGAGCCTCCTTAGAATGTCAAGCAGCTCCGTAGTTTTCTTGGGCCTGCAATCTATTGTCGAAGATTCATTGAGAATTTCTCTAAGATTTCAAAGCCTCTTTCCAACCTCCTCCAGAAGCATGTCAAGTATGTCTGCACGCCTGAATGTGATGTTGCTTTCAACACCCTCAAAGAGAAGCTGGTCACAGCTCCTGTCTTGACACCTCCTGATGAATCCAAGCCATTTGAAGTTTTCTGTGATGCCTCCCTGCAAGGTCTCGGTGTTGTGTTAATGCAAGAGAAGAAAGTTGTGGCTTATACCTATCACCAGTTGAAGCCCAACGAAAGGAACTACCCCACTCATGACCTTGAGTTGGCGGTAGTCGTCCATGCATTATTAACATGGAGACATCTCTTATTGGGAAGGAAAGTGGACATGTTCACTGATCATAAGAGCCTCAAGTACATCTTCACTCAACCCAACCTCAACCTCAGGCAGACTCGTTGGGTCAAAATGATTCAAGAATACAATCCGAGTATTCAATATACTCTAGGCAAGGCCAATGGCATTGCAGATGCTTTGAGCAAGAAGACTTACTGCAACAACTTAATTCTCAAGCCCTTCCAACCGGACCTTTGTGAAGCTTTCCGCAAACTGAATCTCCAAGTTGTTCCTCAAGGCTATCTTGCCAACCTCCAAGTCTCTCCTACTTTGGAAGATCAAATTCGTGAGGCACAACTTCTTGATTCCATGGTGAAGAAGGTGAAAAATGGGATTGCCAAGAGCTAACCCAAGTACAAGTGCTATCGCATTGATGACAAAGATACTCTATTCTTCGAGGATTGAATTGTGGTTCCTAAAGGTGATCTATGGAAAGTCATTATGAACGAGGCGCACAACTCCCTCCTATCCATTCATCCTGGAAGTAAGAAGATGTACCATGACCTCAAGCAGTCGTATTGGTGGACTCGAATGAAGCGAGAAATTGCTCAGTTCGTGAATGAATGTGATGTCTGCAGAAGAGTGAAAGCAGAACACCAACAGCCAGTTGGTCTCCTCCAACCTCTTGTTATTGAAGAATGGAAGTTTGACCATATTGAGATGGACTTCGTGACTGGATTTCCTAAGTCCAAGCGTGGAAATGATGCTATCTTCGTTGTCATCGACAAGCTTACTAAAGTGGCTCATTTCCTTCCAATCAAAGAATCTATCACAGCAGCTCATTTGGCAGAGCTATACACTTCCAGTATTGTCTCCTTGCACGGCATTCCACAATTGATATCTTCAGATCGTGGAAGCATATTCACTTCTAAGTTCTGGGACTCCTTTTAGAAGGCCATGGGCACCAACATTCACTTCAGCACAGCTTTCCATCCTCAAACTAGTGGCCAAGTCGAGCGAGTCAATCAAATCCTTGAAGGTATGCTTGGGGCTTGTGTCATTTCCTTCGGTATGAAGTGGGAAGATTGTCTTCCATATGCCGAGTTCTCCTACAACAACAGTTTCCAAGCAAGTTCGGGCAAGGCCCCATTCGAAATTCTCTATGGCAGAAAGTGTCGTACTCCTCTCAATTGGTCAGAGACCGGTGAATGCCAACTTCTTGGCAATGACTTAATCACAGAAGCTGAAGAAATGTGCAAAGTCATCCGTGAAAATATCAAAGCCGCGCAATCGCGCCAGAAGAGTTACTATGATAGCAAGCACCATGACTTGGCTTTCGAGATCGGAGACCATGTCTACCTCCGCGTCTCTCCAATGAAAGGTACTCATCGCTTCGGTATCAAAGGGAAGCTTGCCCCTACATACGTGGGTCCTTTCAAGATCATTGACAAAAGAGGCGACCTCACCTATCAACTCGAGCTTCCGTCCAACTTCGCAAACATGCACGATGTGTATCACATGTCACAGCTTTGCAAGTGCTTCAAGACTCCTGAGCGCACCATCAACTTCGAAGAGATTGATCTCCAAGAAGATTTGTCTTATCATGAGCATCCCGTTGCTATTCTTGAAGAAACCGAGCGCAAGACTCGCAACAAGTCTATCAAATTCCTGAAAGTGAAGTGGTCACACCATTCCGACCGAGAAGCCACCTAGGAATGTGAGGACCACCTCCGTTCCTAATATCCGGAGTTCTTTCAGTCCTAGATCTCGGGGCGAGATCCTCTTGTAGTGGTGGAGTGTTGTAACACCCCGGATGTAACTTGCCATATTTGTAACTCTGACTCTTGCCATTTTCGGCTTATTGAGATTCCCTTCGTGGTTGTGTTTTGTCTTCGTTTTGCATTTTGTTCATGTCATGCATTTCATATCATGTCATCATGTGCATCGCATTTGCATACATGCTCGTCTCATGCATTCGAGCATTTTCCCCGTTGTCCGTTTTGCAATCCGACACTCCCACGGGCACTGGTGCCCCCTCTTGTCTCTTTTCGTGAGCGGGTGTTAAACATTCTCGGAATGGACTAAGATTTATCAAGTGGCCTTGGTACACCACCGGTAGACCGGCTGTCAAATTTTGTTCCATTTGGAGGCCGTTTGATGCTCCAACGGTTAACCGGGTAACCGCAAAGACCTCTTGTGTGTTGCAGCCCAACACCCCTTCAAAACAGCCCAATAACCCATCTAAACCACTCACATGTCCTCCGTCATCAGATCACGATTGTGTGGGCGAAAACTACACCCCATTTGGACACTCCTACCTCATCCTAGCTATAAATATGTGCACCCCCTCAAAATTCGGGTCCCGAAACCCTAAAATCCTCCCCCGCTGTCGCCGGACACCTCCGGGTCCTGCCGGACACATCACGCCGCCGCCCCGCGCCTATCACATACCGCCACGTGGCACCTCCGCCGCCACCCGCCGCCGCGGCCTGGCGAGCCCGCAGC
>NC_057803.1:33502964-33583107 GCF_018294505.1 Triticum aestivum
GGCAGCATCGATCGGCTTCAGTTAGCAGCAATAGTGAAGGAATCGCTTGATCGGGTTCAGTTAACAGCCATCGATCGATCGCTCGGGTTCAGTAACGCGTAGCCTGCAGTGCAATCGATCGGGTTCAGTTAGAGCCCAACGCCTCGCTCGGGTTCAGTTAGAGCCAACGCCTCGCACACATGCGCGTACGTGTACGAGAGAAACGTGCATCGCTCGGCCCCCGACCTCCCACCGTAACCGGGAACTCCCCAAAATTTTCCTCCCCCTCGCTTCTACCACGGTTTTTTTCGTCATGGACGGCCCAAAGAATGTCATGTAGCTGCGTCTTCGGCCCACCCAGGACGAAAAGCCCATTTTTCTGTCATGATTTTTTGTCATAGAAGTAGGAGCCCACCATATCTATGATGATACCGGGTTTTGTCACAATTATCGTCATAGAAGTGTCATATGTATGACAGAAAAAAATTTGTTCGGCCCAAAATGTCACGGATGTGTCTTTTTGTTGTAGTGATCGTCATTGAAGCCTGGTTCAGGGGCTACTGAGGGAGTCCTGGATTAGGGGGTCCTCGGACTGCCGGACTATATACTTTGGCCGGACTGTTGGACTATGAAGATACAAGATTGAAGACTTCGTCCCGTGTCCGGGTGGGACTCTCCTTTGTGTAGAAGGCAAGCTTGGCAATTCGGATATGTAGATCTCCTCCCTTGTAACCGATTCTGTGTAACCCTAGCCCCCTCCGGTGTCTATATAAACCTGAGGGTTTAGTCCATAGGACAGGAACAATCATAATCATAAGCTAGCTTCTAGGGTTTAGCCTCTACGATCTCGTTGTAGATCAACTCTTGTAATACTTATATCATCAAGATCAATCAAGCAGGAAGTAGGGTATTACCTCCATCGAGAGGGCCCGAACCTGGGTAAACATTGTGTCCCCCGCCTCCTGTTACCATCTGCCTTAGACGCATAGTTCGGGACCCCCTACCCGAGATCCGCCGATTTTGACATGACAATGACAACATACATCAAAGCTTTAGATAAAGATATAGAGAATAACAAGTAAAGATTTGGAAAGACATGCAACGTGCATGGGCTACCCCTACATGTATGCAATCATGTCAATATGGAATGTAAGAGCATGTGAATGCATAATCATGACAGAGCAAGCAATGTGTTACACGTATCTTGGCTATATGCATCAGAGCAAATGATGTGAATATGGGAATTGTAACTTCATGTTCATGATTCCTCCTTGCAAACAATATGTACATTAGCAAGAAATCTTCATGCACATGAGTGTGATGCATATACTTACCTTGTGGTCTTGAGCTGGCTTAGGAAGAGATGAACCTGAGTAAACAAGGTTAGATAACACAAATACATCTACTAGATAGAGCAAACAAAAGAAGCCACAAGAGTACCAAGATTGGGATGACATGTAGAGAGTGAGTACTGGGTACTCTATAGGATATAGACATGTCCCCAATGGATAAGATATGCAATGAATTCAAGGATTTCCTTCCCTAGCATTCTTCCCCCCTGAATCTTGTATTGGATAATGGGAGAACATAGGGAAACAAAATCAGAGGAAAACAGATCATGAACATAAACATAACGTAGACATGTCTTTCCTCTCTTAAAGACATGTGACTTCTCTCCTCTTGAACACCAAGCATCTGGGGCCTTCTCTCTCCCTTTTTCTCTCTCTACCCCTTTGAAGAGAATAAGCTTTGATGTGATCCTCTGTCCCCCTTTGACATCAATTTCCAAGAAGGGATCTTCTGGAGTGTGAGTCAAAATAGGATTGGTCCTCGAGTCACAGAGCAAAGTAGCATATAGATTGTGATGCTAGTAGAGGACAAGAATCATCGAGTGGAGCTAGAACAAAAGTGCAGGAACAAGTGGCAAATTGTTTTCTCCGCAGTGAAATCGGTGACACCGAGTTATATTTTTTGGTTGCACCGAAATTCTTCGGCTTGACCGAAAGAGATGAATCGGTATGAGCGAGTTTTAGACAGAGAGAACATTTGTCACCTCAGCTCACTAGGAAAATAGTATCTCACAAAGATTTGCCAGGAATTAACTGAAGGATTTGCAATGAATTGGATGCTCGGAATGCAGAACAGAAACAAGGAAAAATAAAAGAAATCTAGATGAAGGGAAACAAATATGCAAGAGAAAAATGCAAGAATACATAGAAACACTAGAGAACTTCATCTAGAATTGGTCGGCGGTAGAGTCACCTATGTTAGAGCATATTGACTGAGGAGTCAAGTGAGAACACTTGATCGTAGGTCATGTTCATCGTTTAAGCTCAAAATGGGGTTACCATTTTTCATTTACGCTTTTGATGTATTCGCATCTTGTTGAGCTGCTTTGACCCATGACTTGGAGTAAAGCTTCTCTAAGATGGAATAGCATACCTTGGGTGGTGGTGTTGAACTTGATCATGTAGTTGAACTTGTGTGGGTTGCTCAAGGTCGATGTAGCTCATCAAGAGTTGGGAGCACCACTTGCAATTGAAGTTCATCTACCTACATGGGTTAGTCTTGTAAGGAAGAGCACTTGTGTATCCAACATGACAATCATGAAATTTGAAACCAATGAAATTTGATATATGGAATTTGTCAAAGGATAGGCTGAGGGGTTCCATGCTTCCTTGTCTTCAACCACCATTGTGTAGAGATTGGAGATGTAGAGATTGCTCAAGATGTGAGTGAGTTGCAATCTCATGGATTTAGATTTATCCAACTACCTACAAGGGTTAGATAGCATGCAAGGGTGCATGAATATCCAAGACATATGATCATCATCATAAGAGAAGTATCAAGGATTAGTCATAAGCTCATGCCTTGCATGTATCCAAATGGAGTTCCTAGTCCAAGTTTGAAGCATCAATGATGTTCAATTCACCCCTCAAATGGCAAAAGACTTTCTCATCAAGCGGTTTGGTGAATATATCCGCCAATTGCTTATCAGTACGAACATGCTTAAGATCAATGTCCCCTTTAGCAACATGATCTCGAATGAAATGATGATGAACTTCAATATGCTTACTTCGAGAATGTTGCACGGGATTGTGAGCAATCTTAATAGCACTCTCATTTTCACAAAGCAATGGAACATGTTTCACACTGATCCCATAATCTTTAAGAGTTTGGGTCATCCAAAGTAATTGAGCACAATATGAACCAGCGGCAATGTATTCTTCTTTAGCGGTGGATAAGGATACCGAGTTTTGTTTCTTGGAGGACCAAGACACAAGTGATCTACCAAGAAATTGACAAGTACCCGAAGTGGACTTTCTACAACCTTGTCTCTGGCATAGCCCGAGTAGGAATAGCCAATAAGATCAAAAGAGGACCTCTTAGGATACCAGATACCAAAATTTGGTGTATGTATTAAGTATCTCACTATCCTTTTCACATCCTTAAGATGACATTCTTTGGGGGGCGCTTGATATCGTGCACACATGCACACACTTAGCATAGTATCGGGACGGGAGGCACATAGATATAATAACGAACCAATCATAGAGTGATAAACCTTTTGGTCAACCAGTTTTCCATCCTTGGTTAAATCCAAATGTCCACTAGTTGGCATGGGAGTTTTCATACCTTTGCTTTATTGCATGTTGAACTTCTTGAATAAGTCCTTGGTGTACTTTGTTTGAGAAACAAAGATGCCTTCCTTAGTTCGCTTGATTTGCAAACCAAGAAAGAACTTGAGTTCACTCATCATAGACATCTCAAACTTCTCTGACATTAGCTTCCCAAACTTTTCATTAAAATGAGGGTTAGTCGAACCAAAAATGATATCATCAACATAAATTTGGCATACAAATAATTCACCATTAACCTTTTTAGTGAAAAGAGTAGAATCTATCTTTCCAATCTCAAAGCCTTTCTCAAAAAGGAACTTGGTCAAGCATTTATACCACGCTGTAGGAGCTTTTTAAGACCATAAAGAGCTTTGTGAAGTTTGTAAACGTGATCGGGTTTCTTAGGATTGACAAAGCCGGTAGGTTGTTTAACATAAACTTGTTCCTCAATTTCACCATTTAGAAAAGAACTTTTAATGTCCATTTGGTATAAAGTGATATCATGGTGATTAGCATAGGCAAATAAGATGCGGATGGACTCAAGTCTAGCAACGGGGGCATATGTCTCACCGTAGTCCATACCTTCGACTTGAGTGTAGCCTTGGGCGACGAGACGAGCTTTGTTGCGGATGACTTGATAATCTTTGTCTTGCTTGTTGCGAAACACCCATTTGGTACCAATGATGTTGTGGTTGTTGTCGGGCTTCTCTACTAATGTCCACACTTGATTTCTCTCAAAGTTGTGTAGCTCTTCATGCATGGCATTTATCCAATCCGGATCTTCCAATGCTTCTTGAACCTTCATAGGGTCAATGCTAAAGATGAATGAATAATGTTCACAAAAGTTAGCCAAACGAGTTTTAGAGCGAGTGATTCTCCCGGTTTGAATATCATTGAAGATTTGTTCGACGGGATGGTCTCTTGAGACTATTGCTCAAACTCATGAAAGCTTTTTCTTGGGTCGGGGTGGAACATCTTCTTCATCATCTTGTCCTTCTTCTTGGCCTTCTTCATTATTGGCGTTGTTGTTCTATTGTCTTGGTGGAGAAGGAGGTTGATGAGGTTCTCCTTGGTGTACGTCCTTGTTTTCTTCATCTTGGTGTGCCCCACTTGTGGATGCTTCCGTATCAACTCTTGGTTCACCTTGTCATGAGGTATAAGCTTCCACTTGGACGGACAAGGTACTCTCCTTTACCTCCGTTGGATGAATCTTGCCAATAGACAAGTCTTGGATTGCTTCTGAAGGATCCTTATCTCCTACATCAATTGGCAATTGCTCTACTTGCGAGCCGTTAGATTCATCAAACTTCACATCTACCGTCTCTTCAACCTTCCGGGTGAAATTGTTGTAGACACGGTAAGTGTGAGAGTTTGAGCCATAATCAAGTAGGAAACCTTCATGAGATTTAGGAGCAAATTTAGAATGGCGATGCTTATCAAGAATGTAGCACTTTGAGCCGAATACTTGAAAGTATCCAACTTGGGGTTTGTTACCGGTGGGAAGCTCGTATGCTGTCTTGCCGAGCAGCTTGTGGAGATACAAGCGATTTGTTGCATGACATGTTGTCTCAACTGCTTCCACCCAAAAGTGTTTTGGAGTCTTGTACTCATCAAGCATCGTTATCGCCATCTCAATAAGAGTTCGGTTCTTCCTCTCAACAACTCCATTTTGTTGAGGTGTGTACGTAGCCGAGAACTTGTGTGAAATCCCTTCTTCGTCAAGAAAGGTGTCCACATTTGCGTTCTTGAACTACGTTCCATTGTCGTTGCGAACCTTCTTGATCTTCACTTCAAATTGATTTTGTGCCTTCCTAGCGAAGCTCTTGAAGATCTTTTGGACCCGCGATTTATCATGAAGAAAGAACACCCATGTAAATCTTGAAAATCATCACTATGACTAGACCAAATGAGTTACCACCGAGACTCTTGTAGGCATTGGGACCAAAAAGATCCATATGAAGTAGCTCGAGCGGTCTTCTCGTGATCATAATGTTCTTCACGGGGTGACTTCCTCCAACTTGTTTTCCTGCTTGACAAGCACTACAAAGTCTATCCTTTTCAAATATAACATATTTTACTCCAAGGATATGATCACCTTTAATAAGCTTATCAAGATTTCGCATGCCCGCATGACCTAACCTTCTATGCCACAACCAACCTTTCGAGGATTTAGCAATTAGGCAAGTTTTAGGTTGAGCATTTTTAGTGAAATCAACAATGTAAAGATCACCTCTACGTGTACCGGTAAAGACCATTTTATGATTATCTCTACGAAACACTTGGCAATCTACTTCAGTAAATAGGACATTGAAACCAAAGTCAGCAAGTCTAGATATGGAAACTAAATTGTAGCCAAGAGATTCAACGAGAATAACATTTTGTATGGAGCTATCATGTGAGATGGCCACCTTACCAAGGCCAACCACCTTACCATTTGAGTTATCACCAAAAGTGACATACTTTTGAGGGCCGTTGTTTCCAGCAAGCTCATGAAACATACCTTTGTCTCCAGTCATATGATCGGTACACCCACTATCTAGAACCCATTCCTTTCCTCTAGCCATGTAGCCGCGAAGATTAGCCATAAGACCAAAGTGTTGAAGGAAATATGCCCTAGAGGCAATAATAAAGTTATTATTTATTTTCTTATTTCATGATAAATGTTTATTATTCATGCTAGAATTGTATTAACCGGAAATATAATACATGTGTGAATACATAGACAAACAGAGTGTCACTAGTATGCATCTACTTGACTAGCTCGTTGGTCTAAGATGGTTATGTTTCCTAACCATAGACATGAGTTGTCAATTATAAACGGGATCACATCATTAGGAGAATGATGTGATTGACTTGACCCATTTCATTAGCTTAACACTAGATCGTTTTAGTTTACTGCTATTACTTTCTTCATGACTTATACATGTTCCTATGACTATGAGATTATGCAACTCCCGATTACCAGAGGAACACTTTGTGTGCTACCAAACATCGCAACGTAACCGGGTGCTTATAAAGGTGCTCTACAGGTGTCTCCGGTGGTACTTGTTGAGTTCGCATAGATCAAGATTAGGATTTGTCACTCCGATTGTTGGAGAGGTAGCTCTGGGCCCTCTCGGTAATACACATCACTATAAGCATTGCAAGCAATGCAACTAATGAGTTAGTTGCGGGATGATGCATTATGGAAATGAGTAAATAGACTTGCCGGTAACAAGATTGAACTAGGTATTGAGATACCGACGATCGAATCTCGGGAAAGTAACATGCCGATGACAAAGGGAACAACGTATGTTGTTATGCGGTTTGACCGATAAAGATCTTCGTAGAACATGTGGGAGCCAATATGAGCATCCAGGTTTCGCTATTGGTTATTGACTAGAGACGTGTCTCGGTCATGTCTGCATAGTTCTCGAACCCGTAGTGTCTGCATGCTTAACGTTCGATGACGATCAGTATTATGAGTTTATGTGTTTTGATGTACTGAAGGTAGTTCGGAGTCCCGGATGAGATCGGGGACATGACGAGGAGTCTCAAAATGGTCGAGACGTAAAGATTGATATATTGGACGACTATATTCAGGTATTTTTTGGAGTACCGGGGAGTTACGGGAATACGGGGGAAGAAGTATTGGGCGTCATGGGCCAAGTGGTGGAAGAGAGGAGGCAGGACAAGGTAGGGCGCGCGACCCCCCTAGCCCAAACCGAACTGGACTAGGGGGCCGGGCCCCCTTTCCTCCTTTCCTCCCTCTCCTTCCTTCTCGCTCTCCTCCTTCCTTTCCCCCTCCTAGTAGGAGTAGGAAAGGGGAGTCCTACTCCTACTAGGAGGAGGACTCCTCCTCCTGGCGCGCCCTGCAAGGTCCGGCCGGCCTCCCCTCTTGCTCCTTTATATACAAGGGCAGGGGGCACCCCAAGACACACAAGTTGATTGTTCCAAGCCGTGTGCGGTGCCCCCCTCCACCATAATCCACCTCGATCGTATCATAGCGGTGCTTAGGTGAAGCCCTGCGTCGGTAGCAACATCATCACCGTCATCACCCCACCGTGCTGACGAAACTCTCCCATGAAGCTCTGCTGGATCGGAGTTCGTGGGATGTCGTCAAGCTAAACGTGTGATGAACTCGGAGGTGCCATGCGTCCGGTACTTGGATCGGTCGGATCGCGAAAATGTTCGACTACATCAACTGCGTTCTCATAACGCTTCCGCTTACGGTCTACGAGGGTACATGGATGATACTCTTCCCTCTCGGTGCTATGCATCACCATGATCTTGCATGTGCGTAGGATTTTTTTTGAAATTACTACGTTCCCCAACAGTGGCATCTGAGCCAAGTTTATGCGTAGATGTTATATGCACGAGTAGAACACAAGTGAGTTGTGGGCGATACAAGTCATACTGCTTACCAGCATGTCATACTTTGGTTCGGCGTTATTGTTGGATGAAGCGGCCCAGACCGACATTACGCATACGCTTACGCAAGACTGGTCGTTCTACCGACGTGCCTTGCACACAGGTGGCTGGCGGGTGTCAGTTTCTCCAACTTTAGTTGAACCGAGTGTGACTACGCCCAGTCCTTGTTGAAGGTTAAAACAACACTAACTTGATGAAATATCGTTGTGGTTTTGATGCGTAGGTAAGAACGGTTCTTTCTCAGCCCGTAGCAGCCACGTAAAACTTACAACAACAAAGTAGAGGACGTCTAACTTGTTTTTGCAGCGCATGTTGTGATGTGATATGGTCAAGACGTGATGAGATATAAATTGTTGTATGAGATGATCATATTTTGTTAAAGTTATCGGCAACTGGCAGAAGCCTTATAGTTGTCTCTTTATTGCATAAGATGTAAGTGCCATGTAATTGCTTTACTTTATCGCTATATGATAGCAATAGTTGCAAAAGCAATAGTTGGCGAGACGACCATGTGATGACACATTGATAGAGATCAAGATGATGGAGATCATGGTGTCATGTCGGTGACGATAGAGATCATGATCGTACTTTGGAGATGGAGATCAAAGGCGCAAGATGATCATGGCCATATCATGTCACATATTATGATTGCATATGATGTTTATCCTTTATGCATCTTATTTTGCTTAGTTTGACGGTAGCATTATAAGATGATCTCTCACTAAAAATTTCAAGGTACAAGTGTTCTCCCTGAGTATGCACCGTTGCAAAAGTTCGTCGTGCCGAGACACCACGTGATGATCGGGTGTGATAAGCTCAACGTTCTTATACAACGGGTGCAAGCCAGTTTTGCACACGCAAAATACTCGGGTTAAACTTGACGAGCCTAGCATATGCAGATATGGCCTTGGAACACTGGAGACCGAAAGGTCGAGCGTGAATCATATAGTAGATATGATCAACATAGTGATGTTCACCATTGAAAACTACTCCATCTCACGTGATGATCGGACATGGTTTAGTTGATTTGGTTCACGTGATCATTTAGATGACTAGAGGGATGTCTATCTAAGTGGGAGTTCTTAAGTAATATGATTAATTAAACTTTAATTTATCATGAACTTAGTCCTGATATTATTTTCATAACTATGTTGCAGATCAATAGCTCGCGATGTAGCTCCCCGTTTATTTTGATATGTTCCTAGAGAAAAACTAAGTTGAAAGATGTTAGTAGTAATGATGCGGATTGGATCCGTGATCTGAGGATTATCCTCATTGTTGCGCAAAAGAATTATGTCCTTGATGCACCGCTAGGTGACAGACCGATTGCATGAGCAGATGGAGGCATTATGAACGTTTGGCGAGCTCAATATGATGACTACTTGATAGTTTAGTGCACCATGCTTTACGGCTTAGAGTCGGGGCTTAAAAGATGTTTTGAACGCCATGAAGTACATGAGATGTTCCAAGAGTTGAAATTAGTATTTCAGACTCATGCCCATGTTGAAAGGTATGAGACCTTTGACAAGTACTTTGCCTACAAGATGGAGGAGAATAGCTCAGCTAGTGAGCATGTGCTCAGAATGTCTGAGTACTACAATCACATGAATCAAGTGGGAGTTAATCTTCCAGATAAGATAGTGATTGACAGAGTTCTCTAGTCACTATCACCAAGGTACTAGAACTTCATGATGAACTATAATATGCAAGGGATAACGGAAACTATTCCCAAGCTCTTCATGATGCTAAAATTGACGAAGGTAGAAATCAAGAAAAGCATCAAGTGTTGATGGTTGACAAGACCACTAGTTTCAAGAAAAGGGAAAAGGGAAGAAGGGGAACTTCAAGAAGAACGGCAAGCAAGTTGCTGCTCATGTGAAGAAGCCCAAGTCTAGATCTAAGCCTGATACTAAGTGCTTTTACTACAAAGGGACTGGTCACTGGAAGCAGAACTACCCCAAGTATTTGGCGGATAATAAGGATGGCAAAGTGAACGGTATATTTGATATACATGTTATTGGTGTGTACTTTACTAGTGTTTATAGAAACCCCTCAGTATTTGATACTAGTTCAGTTGCTGAGATTAGTAACTCAAAACGAGAGTTGCAGAATGAACAGAGACTAGTTAAGGGTGAAGTGACGATGTGTGTTGGAAGTGGTTCCAAGATTGATATGATCATCATCGCACACTCCCTATACTTTCGGGATTAGTGTTGAACCTAAATAAATGTTATTTGGTGTTTGCGTTAAGCATGAATATGATTTGATCATCTTTATTGCAATACGGTTATTCATTTAAAGTCAGAGAATAATTGTTGTTCTGTTTACATGAATAAAACCTTCAATGGTCATACACCCAAGGTGAATGGTTTATTGAATCTTGATCGTTGTGATACACATATTCATAATAGTGAAGCCAAAAGATGCAAAGTTAATAATGATAGTGCAAATTATTTGTGGCACTGCCGTTTAGGTCATATTGGTGTAAAGGGCATGAAGAAAATCCATGCTGATGGGATTTTGGAATCACTTGATTGTGAATCAGTTGATGCTTGCAAACCATGCCTCATGGGAAAGATGACTAAGACTCCGTTCTCCGGAACAATGGAGCAAGCAACAGACTTGTTGGAAATAATACATACTGATGTATGCAGTCCGATGCGTGTTGAGGCTCGCGGCAGGTATCGTTATTTTCTGACCTTCATTTCATAGATGATTTGAGTAAGATATGGGTATATATTCTTGATGGAACTTAAATCTGAAACATTTGAAAAGTTCAAATAATTTCAGAGTGAAGTGGAAAATCATCGTAAACAAGAAAATAAAGTTTCTACGATCTGATCGTACAGGAGAATATTTGAGTTATGAGTTTGGTCTTCATTTGAAACAATGCGGAATAGTTTCGCAACTCACGCCACCTGGAACACCATAGCGTAATGGTGTGTCCGAACATCGTAACCGTACTTTATTAGATATGGTGCAATCTATGATGTCTCTTACCGATTTACCACTATCGTTTTGGGGTTATGCATTAGAGACAGCTGCATTCACGTTAAATAGGGCACCATCTAAATCCGTTGAGACGACGCCATATGAATTGTGGTTTGGCAAGAAACCAAAGTTGTCATTTCTTAAAGTTTGGGGTTGCGATGCTTATGTGAAAAAGTTTCATCCTGATAAGCTCAAACCCGAATCGGAGAAATGTGTCTTCATAGGATACCCAAAGGAGATAGTTGGGTACACGTTCTATCACAGATCCGAAGGCAAGACATTTGTTGCTAAGAATGGATCCTTTCTAGAGGAGTTTCTCTCGAAAGAAGTGAGTGGGAGGAAAGTAGAACTTGATGAGGTAACAATACCTGATCCCTTATTGGAAAGTAATTCATCACAGAAATCTATTCCTGTGACTCCTACACCAATTAGTGAGGAATCTAATGATGATGATCATGTAACTTCAGATCAAGTTACTACCAAACCTCGTAGGTCAACCAGAGTGAGATCTGCACCTGAGTGGTACGGTAATCCTGTTCTGGATGTCATGTTACTTGACAATGACAAACCTACGAACTATGAGGAACGATGATGATCCCAGATTCCACGAAATGGCTTGAGGCCATGAAATCTGAGATGGAATCCATGTATGAGAACAAAGTATGGAGTTTGATTGACTTGCCCGATGATCGGTGAGTCATTAAGAATAAATGGATCTTCAAGAGGAAGACAAACGCTGATAGTAGTGTTACTATCTACAAAGCTCAAATTGTCGTAAAATGTTTTCGGCAAGTTCAAGGCGTTGACTACGATGAGATTTTCTCACTCGTATCGATGCTTAAAAGTCTATCCGAATCATGTTAGCAGTTGCCGCATTTTATGAAATCTGGCAAATGGATGTCAAAACTGCATTCCTTAATGGATTTCTTAAAGAAGAGTTGTATATGATGCAACAAGAAGGTTTTGTCAATCCTAAAGGTGCTAACAAAGTGTGCAAGCTCCAGCGATCCATCTATGGACTAGTGCAAGCATCTCGGATTTGGAATATATACTTGATAAAGTGATCAAAGCATATGGTTTTATACAGACATGCGGTGAAGCCTGTATTTACAAGAAACTGAGTGGGAGCGCTACAACATTTCTGATAAGTATATGTGAATGACATATTGTTGATCAAAAATAATGTAGAATTTTCTGGAAAGCATAAAGGAGTGTTTGAAAAGAGTTTTTCAAGGAAAGACCTCGATGAAGCTCCTTACACATTGAGCATCAAGATCTATAGAGATAGATCAAGACGCTTGATAAGATTTTTCAATGAGTACATACCTTGACAAGATTTTGATGTAGTTTAAAATGGAACAGTCAAAGAAGGAGTTCTTGCCTGTGTTGCAGGGTGTGAAGTTGAGTAAAGACTCAAAACCTGACCACAGCAGAAAATAGAAAGAGAATGAAAAGTCATTCCCTATGCCTCAGTCATAGGTTCTATAAAGTATGCTATGCTGTTTACAAGTCCTATTGTATACCTTAGCATCTTTCTGGCAAGGGAGTACAATAGTGATCTAGGAGTAGATCACTGGACAGCGGTCAAAATTATCCTTAGAGGACTATTGAAATATTTCTCGGTTATGGAGGTGATAAAAGAGTTCGTCGTAAAGAGTTACGTCGATGCAAGCTTTTTACATCGATCTAGATGACTCTAAGTCTCGATCTGGATACATATTGAAAGTGGGAGCAATTAGCTAGAGTAGCTCCGTGCAAAGCATTGTAGACATAGAAATTTGCGAAATACATACGGATATGAATGTTGCAGACCCGTATGCTAAACTTCTCTCACAAGCAAAACATGATCACTCTTTGGGTGTTAATCACATAGCGATGTGAACTAGATTATTGACTCTAGTAAACCCATTGGGTATTAGTCACATGGAGATGTGAACTAATCACATAAAGATGTGAACTAGATTATTGACTCTAGTGCAAGTGGGAGACTGAAGGAAATATGCCCTAGAGGCAATAATAAAGTTATTATTTATTTCCTTATTTCATGATAAATGTTTATTATTCATGCTAGAATTGTATTAACCGGAAACATAATACATGTGTGAATACATAGACAAACAGAGTGTCACTAGTATGCCTCCACTTGACTAGCTCGTTGGTCAAAGATGGTTATGTTTCCTAACCGTAGACATGAGTTGTCATTTGATAAACGGGATCACATCGTTGGGAGAATGATGCGATTGACTTGACCCATTCTGTTAGCTTAGCATTTGATCGTTTTAGTTTACTGCTATTGCTTTCTTCATGACTTATACATGTTTCTATGACTATGAGATTATGCAAGTCCCGGTTACTGGAGGAACACTTTGTGTGCTACCAAACGTCACACCGTAATTGGGTGATTATAAAGGTGCTCTATAGGTGTATCCGATGGTACTTGTTGAGTTGGCATAGATCGAGATTAGGATTTGTCACTTCGATTGTCGGAGAGGTATCTCTGGGCCCTCTCGGTAATACACATCACTATATGCCTTGCAAGCAATGCAACTAATGAGTTAGTTGCGAGATGATGCATTACGGAAACGAGTAAAGAGAATTGCCGCTAACGAGATTGAACTAGGTATTGCGATACCGATGATCGAATCCCGGGCAAGTAACATGCCGATGACAAAGGGAACAACGTATGTTGTTATGTGGTTTGACCGACAAAGATCTTTGTAGAATATGTGGGAGCCAATATGAGCATCCAGGTTCCGCTATTGGTTATTGACCGGAGACGTGTCACGGTCATGTTTGCATAGTTCTCGAACCCGTAGGGTCCGCATGCTTAACGTTCGGTGACGATCAATATTATGAGTTTATGTGTTTTGATGTACCGAAGGTAGTTCGGAGTCCCGGATGAGATCAGGAACATGAAGAGGAGTCTCGAAATGGCCGAGACATAAAGATCGATATATTGGACGACTGTATTCGGACATTGGAAAGGTTCCGAGTGATTCAGGTATTTTTCGGAGTATCGGGGAGTTACAGGAATACGGGGGGAAGAAGTATTGGGCCTCATGGGCGAAGTGGTGGAAGAGAGGAGGCAAGACAAGGCAGGGCGCGCGGCCCCCTAGCCCAAAACGAATTGGACTAGGGGCACGGCCCCCTTTCCTCCTTTACTCCCTCTCCTTCCTTCTCCCTCTCCTCCTTCCTTTCCCCTTCCTAGTAGGAGTAGGAAAGGGGAGTCCTACTCCTACTAGGAGGAGGACTCCTCCTCCTGGCGCACGCTGCAAGGGCCGACCGGTCTCCCCCTTTCTCCTTTATATACGGGGGCAGGGGGCACCCCAAGACACACAAGTTGATTGTTCCAAGCCATGTGCGGTGCCCCCCTCCAGCATAATCCACCTCGATCATATCGTAGTGGTGCTTAGGCGAAGCCCTGTGTCAGTAGCATCATCATCACCGTCATCACGCCGTCGTGCTGACGAAACTCTCCCGTGAAGCTCCGCTGGATCAGATTTCATGGGACGTCATCGAGCTGAACGTGTGGTGAACTCAGAGGTTCTGTGCGTTCGGTACTTGGATCGGTCGGATCGCGAAGACGTTCGACTACATCAACCGCGTTCTCATAACGCTTCCGCTTAGGTCTACGAGGGTACATGGACGATACTCTTCCCTCTCGTTGCTATGCATCACCATGATCTTGCGTGTGCGTAGGATTGTTTTTGAAATTACTATGTTCCCCAACAAGTGTCTCATTGCATCATCAAGATCATAGTCACTATCATCATCCTCATCATAGTATCCATCTTCAACATCGTCATGTGGTGGATAAATTCCTAGATAGAGTGATTCATTAGAAGTATGACCAAAACAATGTTCATCTCTATGAATTCTAATGACTTCGGAAATGATATTGCTAATGATTGCAACATCTCCTTTGGCACTCGTAAGATTAGTAAGCTCAAATAAACAATCACCAAATTTGGGATCATTGGAACTCATCTTACTAAAGGCAACATACTTATGAAGAATCTCATCTAAGTTTTTCAAGGAATAGCTTGGAAATCATTCCTCAAGGAATCTCCATATGGTATAGACACAATCAAGAGCATGCAAGCTAGCAAGCAAGTTTCTGGGCAAACCTCTAGTGATTAAATTGACAGTTCTAAGATTACAGATCATGTCAATAGACTCATCAAGGGTAGCACGCAAAGGATCGACATGTGTTTCACAAGGGATGGTAATGTACTTGTTCAAATGATATTCATTGAAAATCTCAAGCATCTCATTTTTCCACTCATGAAAGTACTCTCCATCAAGTATAGGCACTCTATGTCTAAGACTCCCCAACGTAGACTCATCCATCTTCCTCCAAAGATGTTTAAACCAAAGCAATGGAGACCAAATCTCTAATACCAATTGAAAGGATCGAGAGGAGGTGTCTAGAGGGGGGTGAATAGACTCTTAGTAAGAAAAGTTGCAGTTTTTAATTTCTTTAAGTTGAAGTGGAGTTTTAGCACAAGTTTAAACATGCACAATACATATCAAGCAAGCATGAAAAGTGTATATGAGCAGCGGAAAGTAAATCATGCAAGGTGCAAGAATGTAAAGGGATGGGATTTGAGTGTGCAAACACAATTGGAGACATGGAGATTTTTGGCGTTGTTAAGATAGGTGGTGCTATCGTACAACCACGTTGATGGAGACTTCAACCCACGAATGGTAACGGTTGTGCGAGTCCACGGAGGGCTCCACCCACGGAGGGCTCCACTGAGTGTTGGGGAGACTATCATTTTAAGCACAAGAGCAAGGAATCCATCATCAACACACCTAACCAATCTAGGAGACACCACTCTCCAAATGGTAATAGAAGGTGTGTTGATGATGAATTCCTTGCTCTTGTGCTTAAAATGATAGTCTCCCCAACACTCAGATATCTCTCATAGGATTGGATTTGGTGGAAAGAGGGTTTGAGTGGAAAGCAACTTGGGGAAGGCTAGAGATCAAGATTTATGTGGTTGGAATGGGATATCTTGACCTCAACACAAGTGTAGGTGGTTCTCTATCAGAAAATGTATGTTGGAAGTGTAGGCATGTTCTGATGGCTCTTTCCATGAATGGAGAGTGGGTGGAGGGGTATATATAGCCTCCACACAAAATCTAACCGTTACACATAAATCACCAAACTCGGTGGACCGGATCAGACAACTCAGTAGGACCGATTCAGTTCATAATGTGACCGTTAGACATTTCGGTGGGACCGATATGATAAACTCGGTGGGACCGGTGTGCTAGGGTTAGGGTAATACCTCGTATCGGTTTGACCGATTACGCAAACTCGGTGAGACCGATTTTGGTAATAGGCAAAACAAAGAGTTGGTCAAGCAAACTCGGTGGGACCAATTGCATATCTCGGTGGGACCGAAATTATTGCAATAGGTAACAGAGAGTTTGCAAGCCCATCTCGGTGAGACCGAGATCCCATCGGTGAGACCGATTTGACTAGGGTTTCTAGCAGTGGCTATGTCAAGTGAACTCAGTGGCGCCAGGTAGGAAATTTTGGTTGGGCCATGTTTGACTTTTGGTTTGGGACATATGTGGATATGGGAAAGTGGTTGAGGGCTTTGGAGCATATCACTAAGCACTTTGAACACGTAAGCCATTAAGCAACACCTCATCCCCTTTTAATAGTATTGGCTTTTCCTATGGACTCAATGTGATCTTGGATCACTAAAAGTAAAATGTAGAGTCTTGATCTTTAGAGATTGAGCCAATCTTTTGTCCCTAGCATCTTGAAAGGGTTCAATATCCTCTTGTCCTCGCCACTCCATCTGTTGAACTTGTCTGAAATATACTAGATAAAAACATTAGTCCAACAAGAGATATGTTGGCATTAATTACTAAAACCACCCAGGGAGCACTTGTGCTTTCAGGAACAGGGGGAAATCTAATATGCACTCAAATACAAAAATGCGTATAGTAGTTCTAAAAAAACAATTATACAGGCGAAATCATTTCTGGTCGTAAGTACATCCCACACAGTCAGTCATCGCTAAACGTTTTTGTTCGTATTTACATCCCACACTATCACTCTAAGGAAAACTTTTGCGCAAGGTGCCGTAACGCAAATAGTTTTAAAGAGAATGTCGTGTGTAATTTTTCATTGATCCAACATGGTTTGTTCCTAGAAACTATGTGCGTTGCCTGAGGTCATCGCCCACGGTGTTTTCTCCTTAACCATTTGCAATCGGAAAACCCAATTAGCAAGCTAATTGGCCAATTAGCGGGCTAATTGCCCTATTATTAATAATCCAGTTACTAATCTAATTGACATTCATATTAAGCACATAATATATTCTATTTCCATATTAAGGAAGCATGATTTCATAATTGAAATACATCGGAGTACAACATGATATAGCTTCAGCACTCAGCTACCCCATTGCACAACTGCACCAGCAGCAAGTTTTACATGCAACATCTAGAACCTTTCGAAATTAGCATCATAGACGGTACATAGAGAGATGCATCTCATCTGGAAAACTGCTTAAGCGGAAGGCGAATATTGAGCCTTCATTCATGTTGATGGTCTTTGCAACTTTAGGCCAGTGCCTGTGGATGATTGACCATCCATCCTTCGACCTCTTTAGGAACACTTCAATATTGAACTGTGGGTGTTGTATGAAAACTTTCCTCGCCTCCTGACCACAGAGGTGGTTTGAGAGGTAATCATCAGTGAACCCTAAAAACAAGGATGTGCATAAATATCTTCTCTATATTGGAAACGGGGCAAAGATATAAAAAAGGCAAGGTATAATAGTTAGTATCATCTTGTAAACCTCAATGCTTGCCATTGTTTCCCTACAACACATATAAGGTAGTTAATCATCAGGTCAAGTAAGGGTTCGCATGCTGTCGGTAAAATATGTTGATGAAAAATAAGCACATTGCAGATTCATCATATTAATTCAAGCCACATGGAAAACCCATTTATCCAAACCAAGCATGATTAAGAACTAGGAAATATTGCACTTGTATATGTTTCTCATGTATTAAGTGCAGCCAAATTTGATTTATTCCTCACATGGTATACAATAAGAGAATGCAGCCACAATAATTGAACATCGCATTGCAGAATTGAACCAAGCAGTTAACTAAACACCACAACAAATGAACCAAATGTTAACTGAACATCACATTTGCAGAATTGAACCAAGCAGTTAACTGAACACCACATTGCACGACATATAGAACATATACACTATAGCAGAAGATTGCATGGTAAAAGTAGATAGCACAATTCACTAGAATTTGTTAAGGAAGGCAGTAGCTAGCAAACTGAACATGGGTCCTTATAGTGAGCTAATAAGACAAGCTGCTCGTCATTGTCGGAGATATCGATGATGATTGGCTCCTTGGACATGGAAGAGGGCGAGGCCTCCGCATCGTTGATACCCTCGTTGTAGTGGTGAGTTGCTTGATCCGCTCCCGGCACCAACCTGCTAGCTCTCGAGATGAGGTAAGCACGTGCACGCTGAGAAAACACCTCATAGTCTTCGTCGAAGGCACCGATGGTGGCCTCAAGAAAACGCCACGAACTGTCATTTAAAGCAACCAACCGTGTCGTAGTGTTGGCGCACGAGGCGTCAATGGTGGCCTCGATGGTGAGGTGCTCCTCCAAGATCTGGGGGTCAACACGAATGGCAGCCATCGCGACCTCATCCGCGCGTGCGGCCGTGATTTGCTTCTCTGCTGCCAAATGCTCCTTGAGGTCCTGGCTATACTGCATGCACCATGGCTTAGGCCGGCACTTATTTGGTGGAGGGGTCGGTGATTTGGTTGGAAGGTGTCGTGCTCGCGCCGGTGGTCGGGGCGTGTGGGATGTGGAATGAGGAGGAGAATGGGGGTCGGGTGTGGATTACCTGCCTGGATGGGCGAGGCCGAGCAGTGTGAAGGAGGGTTGCTGGCAAGGAGGCGACGGTGCAAGCAAGGAGTGAAGGTTTCAACTTGGAAAGGAAGGCGGAAATAGGGGAAATATGGCTTTTGGTAAGGGGGAGGGGGCGGGGAGGTAGATATTTCCGTGGAAGACAAAAATTTGGAATCGCTTCAGCGAAAAAACTGGCGCGCAAAGTGTCATCAGACATGGTCCCTTACTCAGAGCGGGTTGTTGACTGTAGCCATCGCACCTTCTCACGTAAGCCGTATGCGTACTATACTCTGATAGTGCTCCAAGATATTTTGTGCTGCATCTCACACGGTTGGTTATAATAAACTGTGTGGGATCTACTTGATTTTTTGTCTTGATTTGAATTACACAATGGGGTCACAACGGCCATGGACGGAGTTTGAATTGCTAGACATTTTATCTGCAGTGATCATAAAAGAATTGGAATTATTCATGGTTCGTTTGGACATTTTTATGCATTAACTGAGTTTTCAATGCATTTATGTGCATAATTCAAATTTGCACTATATGCACATTGCTACCTATTGAGCACGCGTTTGTTTTCCCATGAAGAGGAAAGGGTGATGCAGCAAAGTAGCGTAAGTATTTCCCTCAGTTTTGAGAACCAAGGTATCAATCCAGTAGGAGACAACGCACAAGTCACCTAGTACCTGCATAAACAATCAAGAACCTTGCAACCAATGCGATAAAGGGGTTGTCAATCCCTTCACGGTCACTCGCAAAAGTGAGATCTAATAAAGATAGTAAAGTAAATAATTTTGGTATTTTTGTTATATAGATTGGAAAGTAAAGATTGCAAAATAGTAAATGAGATGCGATGTAAATAAAATAGATGCAATATAATAAGAAAGAGACCCGGGGGCCATAGGTTTCACTAGTGGCTTCTCTCAAGATAGCATGTATTACGGTGGGTGAACAAATTACTGCCGAGCAATTGATAGAAACTCGCATAGTTATGAGGATATCTAAGGCAATGATCATGAATATAGGCATCACAACCGTGTCAAGTAGATCGAAACGATTCTGCATCTACTACTATAACTCCACACATCGACCACTATCCAGCATGCATCTAGAGTATTAAGTTCATAATAACAGAGTAACGCATTAAGCAAGATGACATGATGTAGAGGGATAAACTCAAGCAATATGATATAAACCCCATCTTTTTATCCTCAATGGCAACAATACAATACATGCCTTGCTGCCCCTACTTCTCTGGGAAAGGACGCTGCAAGATTGAACCCAAAGCTAAGCACTTCTCCCATTGCAAGAAAGATCAATCTAGTAGGCCAAACTAAACCGATAATTCGAAGAGACTTGCTAAGATATCAAATCATGCATATAAGAATTCAGAGAAGAACCAAATAATATTCATAGATAATCTTGTTCATAAACCCACAATTCATCGGATCTCGGCAAACACACTGCAAAAGAGTATTACATCAAATAGGTCTCCAAGAACATCGAGGAGAACTTTGTATTGAGAATCAAAGAGAGAGAAGAAGCCATCTAGCTAATAACCATGGACCCGAAGGTCTGTGGTAAACTACTCACGCTTCATCGGAGAGGCAATGGTGTTGATGTAGAAGCCCTCCGTGATTGATTCCCCCTCCAGTAGATCGCCGAAAAAGGCCCAAAGAGGGGATCTCACGGGTACAGAAGGTTGCGGCGGTGGAAATGTGGTTTCGTGGCTCTCTGCAATGTTTCTAGGTTATAAGAGTATATAGAGGCGAAACAAGTGCGTCGGTGGAGCTACAAGGGGCCCACGAGGGTGGGGGGGCGCCCTCATGCCTCGTGGCCGCATCGTGGATTTCCATACATCGACTCCAAGTCTTCTAGATTGCTTTCGGTCCAAGAAAGATCATGGTGAAGGTTTCATTCTGTTTGGACTCCGTTTGGTATTCCTTTTCTGCGAAACTCTAAAATAGGCAAAAAAACAGAAACTGACACTGGGCCTCCGGTTAATAGGTTAGTCCCAAAAATAATATAAAAGAGCATATTAAAGCCCATTAAACATTCAAAACAGATAATATAATAGCATGGAACAATAAAAAATTATAGATACGTTGGAGACGTATCAAGCATCCCCAAGCTTAATTCTTGCTCGTCCTCGAGTAGGTACATGATAAAAATAGATTTTCTGATGTGGAATGCTACCTATAAAATTATCAATGTAATTTTCTTTATTGTGGCATGAATGTTCAGATCCGAAAGATTCAAAACAAAAGTTTAATATTGACATAAAAATAATAATACTTCAAGCATACTAATAAATCAATCATGTCTTCTTAAAATAACATGGCCAAAGGAAGCTATCCCTACAAAATCATATAGTCGGGCTATGCTCTATTTTCATCACACGCAAAATTTAATCATGCACAACCCCGATGACAAGCCAAGCAATTGTTTCATACTTTTGATGTTCTTAAACTTTTTCAATCTTCACGCAATACATGAGCTTGAGCCATGGATATAACACTATAGGTGGAATAGAGGGGTGGTTGTGGAGAAGACAAAATGGAGAAGATAGTCTCACATCAACTAGGCGTATCAACGGGCTATGGAGATGCCCATCAATAGATATCAACGTGAGTGAGTAGGGATTGCCATGCAATGGATGCACTAGAGCTATAAATGTATGAAAGCTCAAAAAGAAACTAAGTGGGTGTGCATCCAACTCGCTTGCTCACGAAGACCTAGGGCATTTTGAGGAAGCCCATCATTGGAATATACAAGCCAAGTTCTATAATGAAAGATTCCCACTAGTATATGAAAGTGACAACATAGGAGACTCTCTATCATGAAGATCATGGTGCTACTTTGAAGCACAAGTGTGGAAAAGGATAGTAGCATTGTCCCTTCTCTCTT
This sequence comes from Triticum aestivum, assembly GCF_018294505.1. NCBI lineage: Eukaryota > Viridiplantae > Streptophyta > Magnoliopsida > Poales > Poaceae > Triticum > Triticum aestivum. Next base: position 33,524,787 of record NC_057803.1, read on the forward strand.
TTTCTCTCATTTTTTTTGTTTTTTGGGCCCTCTTTTTTTTTCTTTGGCTTCCTTTTTTTTATCTTTTTCGCCCGTAGTCTCATCCCGACTTGTGGGGGAATCATAGTCTCCATCATTCTTTCCTCACTGGGACAATGCTCTAATAATGATGATCATCACACTTTTATTTACTTACAACTCAAGAATTATAACTCGACTCTTAGAACAAAATATGACTCTATGTGAATGCCTCTTGCGGTGTACTGGGATGTGCAATGAATCAAGAGTGACATGTATGAAAGAATTATGAAGGTGGCTTTGTCACAAATACGATGTTAACTACATGATGATGCAAAGCAATATGACAATCATGAAGCGTGTCTTAATAAACAGAACGGTGGAAAGTTGCATGGCAATATATCTCGGAATCAAGGTAGTCAGAATCCTGATTCGACTGCTAGAATCCTACGGCTTCACGACCCTACGGAAGCATGTCGATCCAAATCCCACTATGAATCTGGATCAGGTAGAATCCATGTTGAGTCGCGATCCAAATCATAGAATCCTGTTCAAAACTGTACAATCCTCACTATGTTATGGACTACATCCGATTCTACTAGTTTTAGCAAAATAGTATGCCATCATCCAAACACCTTTTCATATACTGCATGGACCTTTATTCCCCTCCCAAGTCCAAATTCTCAGCCGTAGACACCTTTGATCTAGCTCTTAGAAACCCTAGGTCGAAATTGAGGATCATGCTTGTCGGCATATGGAATTGGCGTGAAAAGGAGGATTCTTCAAGATTGATCAGAGAAGGAGAGCAAGACCCTTCAAGGTTTAGCAGTGTAGGTCAGATAGATAAGTGATCGACTACTCACGCACTCTAAAAATAACATAAGTAAATTTCGTGCATTGAAGGTTTAAATGTTCTATATATTTCGCTCTCATATATGTTCCATACATGCGAGCTAGATGGTAGGTTAGCCATAAAAAGAAGTGGAATACAACTAACATTGATGCGTGTGTTCTTTCCTCCATATTTAGTGTCAAAACTCTATAGAAACCGTATAAATTTCTTGTGTGCATACACAATAATTATTTGAGTAAATCTAGTAGAATCCTCGATTCCACGACTCAATCTTACGACTCGATTCTGTCTGAGGAAAACCGACCCGACTCCGAATCCCGACTTTTACTACCTTGCTCGGAATGGCTATGGAAATGCCATAATAGGTAGGTATGGTGGCTGTTTTGAGGAAGGTAAATGGTGGGTTTATGGTACCGGCGAAAGTTGCACGGTACTAGAGAGGCTAGCAACGGTGGAAGGGTGGGAGTGCGTATAATCCATGGACTCAACATTAGTCATAAAGAACTCATATACTTATTGCAAAAATCTATTAGTTATTGAAACGAAGTACTATGCGCATGCTCCTAGGGGGATAGATTGGTAGGAAAATACCATCGCTCGTCCCCGACCGCCACTCATAAGGAAGACAATCAAAAAATAAATCATGCTCTGACTTCATCACATAACGGTTCACCATACGTGCATGCTACGGGAGTCACAAACTTTAACACAAGTATCTCTCAAATCCACAACTACTCAAGTAGCATGATTCTAATATCACCATCTTCATATCTCAAAACAATCATAAGGAATCAAACTTCTCATAGTATTCAATGCACTTTATGAAAGTTTTTATTATACCCATCTTGGATGCCCATCATATTAGGACTAATTTTATAGCCAAAGCAAATTACCATGCTATTCTAAAAGACTCTCGAAATAATATAAGTGAAGCATGAGAGATCAATAATTTCCATAAAATAAAACCACCACCGTGCTCTAAAAAGATATAAGTGAAGTACTAGAGCAAAATTATCTAGCTCAAAAGATATAAGTGAAGCACATAGAGTATTCTAATAAATTCAGAATCATGCATGTCTCTCCCAAAAAGGTGTGTACATCAAGGATGATTGTGGTAAACTAAAAATCAAAGAATCAAATCATACAAGATGCTCCAAGAAAAACACATATCATGTGGTGAATAAAAATATAGCCTCAAATAAAGTTACTGGTAGACGAAGACAAAACAGGGGATGCCTTCTGTGGCATCCCAAAGCTTAGGCTTTTGGTTGTCCTTGGATTTACCTTGGGGTGCCTTGGCCGTCCCCAAGCTTATGATATTTCCACTCCTTATTCCAAAACCCATCAAATCTTTAACCAAAAACTTGAAAACTTCACAACACAAAACTTCAATAGAAAATCTCATGAGCTCCGTTAGTATAGGAAAATAAACCACCACTTTAAGGTACTGTAATGAACTCATTCTTTATTTATATTTGTGTTAAACCTACTGTATTCCAACTTCTATATGGTTCATACCGCCGATACTACTCATAGATTCATCAAAATAAGCAAACAACACACGAAAAACATAATCTGTCTAAAATAGAATAGTCTGTAGCAATCTGGAGACTTCGAATACTTCTATAACTCCAAAAATTCTGAAAACTTAGGATGACCAGTATAAAAGGTAGATTGATCTACTTCAGTTGGAATTGGTATTTTATCGCTCTCTGGTAAAAATGATAATTATTTTCGTGAGCGCATACTTTCTGTTTTTATCAGCAAGATCAAACAACAATCACCCAAGAAGATCCTAAAGGCTTTACTTGGCATAAACACTAATTAAAAATAAAAAACACAATCATAACATAAGCTAGATGAATTACTTATTACTAAACAGGAACAAAAAGCAAAGATCAAAAATAAAATTGGGTTGCCTCCCAACAAGCGCTATCGTTTAACGCCCTTAGCTAGGCATTGATAATTTTAATGATGCTCACATGAAACATAGCAATTGAAACACAAAGAGAGCATCATATTGCAACATCCCAAAATTCTAAATTTTGGAATGTTATAATAAATAGATATATTTGATTGATTGGGTGAAATTGAGTGAAATTCGAAAACTTTTTGAAAGTTAAATGAGAGGGAATAAAAGGACTTTCCTAAACTTTCATATTTGCTTTCTCATCTCCATGAATTCAAATTATTTTCAAATACAAAACCCTTGAGAGAAGATGATATGACTTCTTCCATTTAAATTAAATGAAAGGGTATTTGAAAATAATTGAATTTCATTTGGAAATATTTCAATTCATAAACTTCATGCAGCTCAATGATTTTCATGAGAGAAGATAAAATGACTTCTTCAAATCATATGAAATATGAGTTGGGAGTTTCAAAGAATTAAATTCAAAGTTCTTTTGAATTTATTTTCAATTTGGAGTTATTTGAGTTTTATTCAAATTATTTTTCTCGAAAATAAAAATATGAGGAAAATAGGGTAACATGATTCCCTACAATAGAAAATTGCAGAAAAATTAATTTGAAATCATTTTGGTATGCCTATATCTTATTTTTGCTTATTTAGTTTTATTTTTTTTTGTCTGACTAGAAAACTTTTTTTTAAAAAGGAAAAAAATCCTTCCCCGACTGGGCCGGCCCAGCTAGCGCCAGGCCAGCCCAGCCCGCTCCGCGTCGTCTCCCACCTCGCGGAGGAGACCGCCGGCCGCACGCCTCCCGAGCGCCGACCTCGGCGTTCGTGTCCGCTCCGGCCTCCTCTACCCCCTCCTCCACGCCACCTCCTCCCTTCCCTATAAATCCGGAGCCCCGAGCCCCGTTCCTCTCTTCGCCGCCGCCCTTGCGCCGCGTTCTGCCGCCACCCCGCTCCATCCCGTCACCGTTGACCGCTGCCGACGCCGCCATTTGCCTCGCCTCGCCGCGCCGCCCCTCCCCGACCCCTTCGCCGCCCTCCTGGACGACCGGAGCCGCCGCCACCGTCCTGTCTCGCCGCGGAACGCCCTCGCCGCCACCGGTTTTCTCTCCGAAAACCGCAAACCCGTCGTGAACCGGTAAAACCCGCAAAAAAAACCCGATCCAGTTTCCTTCGGTTTTTCTTTTAGATCATTTTTTTGTGGTTAGTCTTATACAGAGAACGTTCGCTGTCTATCCCTTCGGAGCGAACGAATCCATCCGTTAGCGTTCGGTAACGAACGTTTGTAGTTTAGTCTTTCTCTTTTTCTATTTTAATTTCGGCCAGGGACATATATGTGAAGATTTTTCTTTACAGTTTAGTCCCTAAACTTCAAACACTCATAACTTTTTACTCGTTAGTCCAAATCCAACGAAACCAACGCCCACGTCTTCATTATGATCTCCTCTATCCAGTAATCCAACTCAAACATGTTTTTGAAAAGTTTAAAATTTGAATTAGACCAGATTTGAATTTAAACTTCGTTTGATCATAACTTGAGTTTCGTAACTCCGTTTGAGTTGATTCTTTTTGCAAATCGAAGCTCTTGACCTAAACTTTTTGATAAGGCCAAATTCATATAATTTTGGTACTGTTAGAAATTGTTTTATGTTGCAAGAGTTATTTGATTGGTTTTGGTGTTTTCCGAATTGTCTTATTCGATCTTTCTGATACTTTGAGTGATTGCTTATGTGTGGTTACTATTGCTTTCTTATGATAGATTGACCAGAGTGAGACGAGTAGATCTATCAAGAGTTTTGAGTGTGAATCATCTTCATCAACATTACAGGCAAGTTCACACTTTGATCATATCCCCTTCATACCCAATTTTCATTGCATTAGATCAAACCTCAAACATTGCATGATTAGGATCTAATTAAATTGTGGGATGGAAGTAGTTGAGGTAGTACCTATTACCTGTTTGTTATCAAACCCTTGGGAGTTACTATTACATTATGCTTATAGTGCTATGCTATGCTCGTAGACATGGATTGGGTTTTGAGAGTATCCATGACAGATGTGAGATTGTTAATTAATGGTTTACGTAAGGTGGCAACTTAAACACACATCTGGGTGGATTGAGGCACCTGGTTATTCCAGGATTTGCCTGTCTAGGCACCTGGGTACACCAGGATTGCCTGTTTTTTTATGGACTGCCACCCAGGCTCAAAGGGATCATGAGATTATTCATACTAGAAACTTCCGTGTGCAGCCACAAGCTATTATGGGCTCTAGAATAGTTGACTAAGTCGTGCAAACTCTTACAGTGGTAGACTAGCAGATGTAGGGGATGTAGGTGGTACGGTCTACCCATCGTAAGGTGCTAGTGCTTCAGAAAGACTATGTCTCGGTCATCCGTTTCTCAAACACCTTGTAGTGCGAGAAATCCAATGGAGGAGATCGGGTCTTGTGGGGAAAAGTGCGCAAACCTCTGCAGAGTGTAATAAACTAATCATGGTTAGCCGTGTCCCCGGTTATGGACATTTTGAGTATCTAGTACTTGGATTATCATGTGAATCTCATCACGTTACTTTAAATTAAGTTTGTTGGGTTTAATGATGTTATTTAATTGGGATTGAGAATGCTGTCAACCATTCTCAATGTTCAACAACCACCATGATAGTTAAATAAAAATTTATTCCTTTGCAGTAGGGAAAAATTGTCTTTTCGCAAAAACTATAACCATAGAGCTTTTCCACCAGCCAAATATGCATGTAGTGATAGCCATTGTTCATCATTTCTCTCTATGGTGTGAATTTGCCAGTACATTCAATGTACTGACCCTTTGAGGCTACAACGTCTCATGTTGCAGGTATCTTACGACGAGTAAGTGATACGTTAGGGTTACTATTTCTACACTCAACTTTGCCGTTGGTGTTGATGGGAATCCACAACCTTGTTACTTCCGCTATTTGGATTGAGGTAATAGTATTTATGTTACTTTTACATGTGATTTACCTTTGTTATAAATCCTCGAGTACTGTGTGTGTCAGCATACCGATCCAGGGATGACACTTAAGCACAGAGACTTAATCCATTTGGGCCGGGTCTCTACAAGATGGTATCAGAGCACATGTTGACTGTAGGACATGACCCTAGAAACTGGCAAGCCCATAGCAAAGATTTTTCTCTAAAACTTTACTCTTCGAAAGGATCTTTTACCTCTCTTCTCTTCTGAGCTTATTCAAAAAATTCCCTTTAGTGAGACCATACCCCTTTCCCCTTTTGACCACAAGAAGATTCGACTGATGAGACCACTCCAAGAAGTACAAGATATCAGACAACTAAAGCCACTTCGGAATGAAGAGTATTTTCCGTGCATCTGAAAAATGGAAACTACAACGGTTGAGGACCGAAGACAAGGAGAATTTGAAGGCTCTGAAGAATTTCCAGATTTGTATGACCTAGGAAGGCTACCCCTATGGAACTTGACAGATTAAGGAAGTTGTCAATGCCCGAGATCAAGGTGTATCGGAGAAAGACTGAAACAAGAAGCATGAGAACTCGAAGTTTTGTCAAAGAAAACCCTGAAGAAGGAGATATCAACTATGGAATGATAGCTCATGGGAATGACAAGAGCAGAAACACGATTATCCGTGATGTCATCGCCCGCTGATGCTATTGTCACCGTGCTGAGTTAAGGATGCATTTCTTCAGAATGGATTTGATGGAAGAAGGCTGATGGAGCACCTATTAGTAAGATGAAGTTTTAACCTAGGCCGGTGTATCACCAGGATCTGGAGTAACACATCAAGAAGTTTAAGATGGACTTGTAGGAAGTCATATTCGACAAGGAGGCCATTCATGAAGAACTTAGGACCCAAAAGCTGAAAGTAGCCAAGCTGGAGGAGCAAAACCTCGAGAAAACCGGAGATTCGTCAGGAACTAGACCATGGTTCATGCCAAGGATGTTGAAACCTAGAAGTTTGAAATACAACTCCAGAATATTAAAGGATGTCACGAGAGATTTCACGTCAACAGAGATGATCTGGCAAAAGAACTTGAGAAGACAAGCATGATCAGAAGAAACCATTGGAGGCATGAACAAGGCTTGAAGAGTTTGGAGACGTTGAAGATTTATTGACCTTTAGAAGACCAAACCCCTGTTATATACCTACGTTAGATGCGACGTTTGTGAGCTGTCATTTGTTTGATGTTTTTCCCGATGGCCACAAATAAAATCTGTCTTTTCAAAACTTTTGTTTGTATTGTGTGTATCCCTCTCTCTTATCTTACCCCAAACCCACATGGACCCAATAGAGGATGAATGGAGATGAGCTTTCTGGACCGATGAGTCAGTTGGAGACAGACCGATGGATTCAGAACATGGAGGATCACATGGAGAATAACCCTATAGCTGGACATGATATGACCCAGCATGCTCTTCAGTGCTTTGAAAGAGGTGCTGCTACTTGGTGGAGGATGTACCAACCCATCAATGCATGGCAAGGAGTAACCACTTGGAAAGAATTTAAGTTGACTTTGCAAAGATCGCACCTTGTGTCCCAGAAGTTGAAGCCTTATGGAAAGGATATGAAGAAACCTTGTGCATGCAAGATTTGTGGAGAAATAGGACACACCCATAAAGAACACAAGGATGAATGCCCTAATTGTGAAGGAAGTCCCCCAGTTGAAGAATGCCCAATTAGGCAGATTACTTGTTTCTTGTGTGAAGGGACTACTCACTATCCTGCTCAGTGTCACATTTACCCCATGGTACAATGAACCATCCAGCAGAAGAAAGAAGAAATGAAAGGAGCCCTCATGGAAATTTTAGAAGAAGCTGTGATGGAGGACACACCTAAAGAAGACCCGAGTAAACCCTGCACTAAGTCTTGCTATTCATGTGGAGAAGAAGGACACATCTCCCAAAATTGTTTGAATGGGGATTTAGTAGAATTCCCGACAGAGGAAGTAGAATATGACCCACAAGAAATAGAAGCCATGATTGGCATGGAAAGATCCAGGAAGAGAAGCAGATTGGATTCCAGGAAGGACCTGAGTCATATAACATGTTATAGGTGCAAGGAGTCAGGGCACTACCTCAACAATTTCCCAAAAAGGAAACCTCGATACTTGTCAGAAGTAATATGTTTTAGTTGTAATGGAGCAGGGCACCTTGCCAGAGAATGCCCCAAGGAGAAGGAAACTTGTGCTAGATAGTTGAGTTTGCAACAAGAAAATGGAGTAGTAGAAGTGAGAACATTTTCTTTTATATTGAGGTGTTGAGTTGAGACATGTAATGGAAAAGCGAGAGATTGTAATCACTTGAGAATGAATAAAGTTAGCATCGTTGGTACTGATATGGATTTTATGACTTGTTACTCTATGAAGAAGAATTTTGGCCATTCTGAGGATATGAGAAATATGGTCTATGGAAGATTTGTGCATTTTAAGGGTGGTAGTACCCTGTAAGAACCGTTGACCCCTAGAAAAGATAAGGATACTCCACTAAGTGGGTTCCGGACAAAATGAATACGAGTTTTGTCTCGATATGTCTGATGCCCCAAGAGTATGTGGGATGAAGTTGGAGACCGTTAGTTGTTTGGACCAAATGTGATCAAGGAGTCAGAAGAGAATGTTAAGTTGATTCGAGATAGACTGAAGGTAGCTCAGTCCAGGCAGAAGAGTTATTTAGACTCAAAAACTCAAGGAGGTAGTCTATGAAATTGGAGATAGAGCATGTCTTCGCGTGTCCCCTATGCGAGAAGTTAAACGGATTGGAGTTAAGGGACAGTTAGCCCCGAGATTTGTAGGACCATACCGAGTTTTGGATCGTATGGGAGAAGTGGCCTACAAGTTGGAGTTACCCAAAGGACTGTCAGGAGTTCATGATGTCTTTCACGTTTCCCAGTTGAAAAAGTGCCATGCAGAGATGGCCAATATTCCCGTGTAAGGACGCTTGACCCTGGAAAGGATAATGATGTTCCACGAAGTAGAATATGGACTCCATAAGTATAAGTTTATATCTCGGTATGAGGGATAACCCACGGGGATGAAGAGATAAATTACTATTGGATATAAAGGAGGTATGATGTTGGAAATATGGATCAATGGAAATCCCATGATGAGTCTCAGTAAACATGTCCTAGTTTGGTGCCAACAGAAGGAAGGAAGACAGTACAATTGGATGGATTTAAGAATACTAGGAAGTTGGAAGTTGGAACAATGATCAGTTACCCGATGATAAGTTCAAGGACTACAAGTGATGAGATGGGCCATAACCCACATGCCCCAGGACCTGCCAGGAAGCAAGCACATTCTTGCTGAAGGAAAAAAACTGGAAGAAGTTACGACGTTTATCGATAGATGATCTTATAGGAGTTTACGCAAACCTGAGAGTGGTGAAGGAACGATAGATGATTGTTTGGCTTGCAGAATCCATGGATTTATCCGAACCCAGTTTGTCGACAAGAGAAATTCTGCAATGCTTGCGAGGATGACCGAGTGTTAGAATGCGAGATTTGCTAAACCATATACAAGGTAATTATTTGGGTGCGGGATGGATTGATCACCATACCGACTTACTCTTATTATTCGCCTTGATATATGGGATGGTAAATCTGAGTGACTTACCTATAGTAGACAGACGACGATATTAAACCTTGTTAAACCTTAGAATGGTATAGGTATTTTTCCCTTGTACACGACAGTTGTTCCCAACCATAGGTTATATGGTGAGGATCAACCCAGACCCATTTACTGCAGGAGAAACCATAAATGGTTGACCACCCTGAGATATCGATAGTTGTTTAGTAATGGCGCCAGACCCGTCAGCTAAGAAGACCCAGTCATGGAAGAACCTTAGCAAGATGAAAGGACAGAAAAATTGTGGTAAAGGTTATGCCACTACCAGAAGAGCCCGGATAAGGAATTATCCTAAAGATCTAAGAAGACCGACACTGTTAACAATATGGATGATGTATAGGAGTTTCTAGGGAACCATAACCATGCTTTTAAGGGAGGTAGCACCCCAGACCCCTGTGATGATCGATGGATTTTGAGGAGACCCCCAAACCCTAACCTTTTCTTTCTAGCCTCTCAGAATCTCGAGGACGAGATTCATTTTAAGGGTGGTAGGTTTGTAACATCCCAAAATTCTAAATTTTAGAATGTTATAATAAATAGATAGATTTGATTGATTGTTTGATTGATTGGGTGAAATTGAGTGAAATTCGAAAACTTTTTGAAAGTTAAATGAGAGGGAATAAAAGGACTTTCCCAAACTTTCATATTTGCTTTCTGATCTCCATGAATTCAAATTATTTTCAAATACAAAACCCTTGAGTGAAGATGATATGACTTCTTCCATTTAAATTAAATGAAAGGGTATTTGAAAATAATTGAATTTCATTTGGAAATATTTCAATTCATAAACTTCATGCATCTCAATGATTTTCATGAGAGAAGATAAAATGACTTCTTCAAATTATATGAAATATGAGTTGGGAGTTTCAAAGAATTAAATTCAAAGTTCTTTTGAATTTATTTTCAATTTGGAGTTATTTGAGTTTTATTCAAATTATTTTTCTCCAAAATAAAAATATATGGAAAATAGGGTAACATGATTCCCTACAATAGAAAATTGGAGAAAATTTAATTTGAAATCATTTTGGTATTTTTAAAATGATTTTTGTTGGGTTTTAATAGACTAGTAGCACTGTTTGTTTTATCTGAATTTGTTTGAATTTTATTTGACTCTAGAAAAATGTTCATCTTGTAGAAAATCTTTTTCTGAAAATTTTGATATATATGCCTATATCTTATTTTTGCTTATTTAGTTTTATTTTTTTTGTCTGACTAGAAAACTTTTTTTTAAAAAAGGAAAAAAATCCTTCCCCGACTAGGCCGGCCCAGCCAGCGCCAGGCCAGCCCAGCCTGCTCCGCATCGTCTCCCACCTTGCGGAGGAGACCGCCGGCCGCACGCCTCCCGAGCGTCGACCTCGGCATTCGTGTCCGCTCCGGCCTCCTCTACCCCCTCCTCCACGCCACCTCTTCCCCTCCCTATAAATCCGGAGCCCCGGGCCCCGTTCCTCTCTTCGCCACCGCCCTTGCGCCGCGTTCCGCCGCTGCCGGCGATATCCGCCGCCACCACCCCGCTCCGTCCCGTCACCGTTGACCGCTACCTACGCCGCAATTTGCCTCGCCTCGCCGCGCCGCCCCTCCCCGACCCCTTCGCCGCCCTCCTGGAAGACCGGAGCCGCCACCCCGGTCGGACCCGAGCCGCCGCCGCCGTCCTGTCTCGCCGGGGAACGCCCTCGCCTCCACCGGTTTTCTCTCCGAAAACCGCAAACCCGTCGCGAACCGGTAAAACCCGCAAAAAAAACCCCGATTCGGTTTCCTTCGGTTTTTCTTTTAGATCGTTTTTTTGTGGTTAGTCTTATATAGAGAACGTTCGCTGTCTATCCCTTCGAAGCGAACGAATCCATCCGTTAGCGTTCGGTAACGAACGTTTGTAATTTAGTCTTTTTCTTTTTCTATTTTAATTTCGGACAGGGACATATATGTGAAGATTTTTCTTTACAGTTTAGTCCCTGAACTTCAAACACTCATAACTTTTTACTCGTTAGTCCAAATCCAACGAAACCAACGCCCACGTCTTCGTTATGATCTCCTCTATCCAGTAATCCAACTCAAACATGTTTTTGAAAAGTTTAAAATTTGAATTAGACCAGATTTGAATTCAAACTTCGTTTGATCATAACTTGAGTTTCGTAACTCCGTTTGAGTTGATTCTTTTTGCAAATCGAAGCTCTTGACCTAAACTTTGTGATAAGGCCAAATTCATATAATTTTGGTACTGTTAGAAATTGTTTTATGTTGCAAGAGTTATTTGATTGGTTTTGGTGTTTTCCGAATTGTCTTCTTCGATCTTTCTGATACTTTGAGTGATTGCTTATGTGTGGTTACTATTGCTTGCTTACGATAGAATGACCGGAGTGAGACGAGTAGATCTATCAAGAGTTTTGAGTGTGAATCATCTTCATAAACATTGCAGGCAAGTTCACACTTTGATCATATCCCCTTCATATCCAGTTTTCATTGCATTAGATCAAACCTCAAACATTGCATGATTAGGATCTAATTAAATTGTGGGATGGGAAGTAGTTGAGGTAGTACCTATTACCTGTTTGTTATCAAACCCTTGGGAGTTACTATTACGTTATGCTTATAGTGCCATGCTATGCTCGTAGACGTGGATTGGGTTTTGAGAGTATCCATGACAGATGTGAGATTGTTAATTAATGGTTTACGTAAGGTGGCAACTTAAACACACATATGGGTGGATTGAAGCACCTAGTTATTTCAGGATTTGCCTGTCTAGGCACCTGGGTAGACCAGGATTGCCTGTTTTTTTTATGGACCGCCACCCAGGCTCAATGGGATCATGAGATTATTCATACTAGAAACTTCCATGTGCAGCCACAAGCTATTATGGGCTCTAGCATAGTTGACTAAGTCGTGCGAACTCTTACAGTGGTAGACTAGCAGATGTAGGGGATGTAGGTGGTACGGTCTACCCATCGTAAGGTGCTAGCGCTTCAGAAAGACTATGTCTTGGTCATCTGTTTCTCAAACACCTTGTAGTGCGAGAAATCCAACGGAGGAGATCGGGTCTTGTGGGGAAAAGTGTGCAAACCTCTGCAGAGTGTAATAAACTAATCATGGTTAGCCGTGTCCCCGGTTATGGATGTTTTGAGTATCTAGTACTTGGATTATCATGTGAATCTCATCACGTTACTTTGAATTAAGTTTGTTGGGTTTAATGATGTTATTTAATTGGGATTGAGAATGTTGTCAACCATTCTCAATGTTCAACAACCACCATGATAGTTAAATAAAAATTTATTCCTTTGCAGTAGGGAAAAATTGGCTTTTCGCAAAAACTATAACCATAGAGCTTTTCCACCAGCCAAATATGCATGTAGTGATAGCCATTGTTCATCATTTCTCTCTATGGTGTGAATTTGCCAGTACATTCAATGTACTGACCCTTTGAGGCTACAACGTCTCATGTTGCAGGAATCTTACGACGAGTAAGTGATATGTTAGGGTTACGATTTCTACACTCAACTTTGCCGTTGGTGTTGATGGGAATCCACAACCTTGTTACTTCCACTATTTGGATTGAGGTAATAGTATTTATGTTACTTTTACATGTGATTTACCTCTGTTATAAATCCTCGAGTACTGTGTGTGTCAGCATACCGATCCAGGGATGACACTTAAGCACAGAGACTTGACCCATTCGGGTCGGGTCGCTACACATATAGCATGTGAAAAACACATCAAAGTCTAACATACTTCCTATGCATAGGCATATTATAGGGGAACAAATTATCATAGCAAGCAAAAACTAGCATATGCAAGGAAGAGGAAAGAAACAATAGCAATCTCAACATAACGAGAGGTAATTTAGCGACATGAAAATTTCTACAACCATATTTCCCTCTATCATAATAATTACATGTAGGATCATAATCAATTTCAACAATATAACTATCACATAAAATTTTCTCTTCATGATCCACATGCATGCAATTTTGACACTCTTCTAAAATAGTGGGATTATCATAAAATAAAGTCATGACCTCTCCGAACCCACTTTTATCAAAAACTTCATAAGATTGAACATTGTCCAAATATGTGGGATCTAAAGTTGACACTCTTCCAAACCCACTTTTAGTATTATTGCAAACATTACTATCAATCTCATATTCATCATGGGGCTTAAATAAATTTTCAAGATCATAAGAAGAATCACCCCAATCATGATCATTGCAACAAGTAGTAGACATAGCAAAATTAGCATCCCCAAGCTTAGGGTTTTTCATATTATTAGCACAATAGACATTAATAGAATTTATAGTAACATAATTGCAATCATGCTTTTTATTCAAAGATCTATTCTGAATCACTTTATAAAGCACTTCATCACAATTTTCATATTCACGGATTTCAATCAAAACTCCATAAAGATAATCTAGTGCACTCAACCCACTAGCAATTGGTTCATCATAATTGGATCCTTTAAAAAGATTAGTAGTGGAAGGGGATCCATAAACTTTTAGCAAGCAACGATGCAAGCAAAAAGAAGGCACATGGTAACACAAGATCGAACAGAAGAGCGGCGAAGCAAAGGCGAAGGTTTTCGAAAATCATTTTAGAAGTGGGGGAGAGGAAAACGAGAGGCAAATGGCAAATAACATAATGCGAGTGAGAAGAGTTTATGGTGGGTACTTGGTATGTCTTGACTTGGCATAGATCTCCCTGGCAACGGCGCCGAAAATCCTTCTTGCTACCTATTGAGCACACGTTTGTTTTCCCATGAAGAGGAAAGGGTGATGCAGCAAAGTAGTGTAAGTATTTCCCTCAGTTTTGAGAACCAAGGTATCAATCCAGTAGGAGACAACACACAAGTCACCTAGTACCTGCATAAACAATCAAGAACCTTGCAACCAATGCGATAAAGGGGTTGTCAATCCCTTCACGGTCACTCGCAAAAGTGAGATCTAATAAAGATAGTAAAGTAAATAATTTTGGTATTTTTGTTATATAGATTGGAAAGTAAAGATTGCAAAATAGTAAATGAGATGCGATGTAAATAAAAGAGATGCAATATAATAAGAAAGAGACCCGGGGGCCATAGGTTTCACTAGTGGCTTCTCTCAAGATAGCATGTATTACGGTGGGTGAACAAATTACTACCGAGCAATTGATAGTAAAGCGCATAGTTATGAGGATATCTAAGGCAATGATCATGAATATAGGCATCACGTTCGTGTCAAGTAGATCGAAACAATTCTGCATCTACTACTATTACTCCACACATCGACCGCTATCCAGCATGCATCTAGAGTATTAAGTTCATAAGAGCAGAGTAATGCATTAAGCAAGATGACATGATGTAGAGGGATAAACTCAACCAATATGATATAAACCCCATCTTTTTATCCACGATGGCAATAATACAATATGTGCCTTGCTGCCCCTACTGTCACTAGGAAAGGACACCGCAAGATTGAACCCCAAGCTAAGCACTTCTCCCGTTGCAAGAAAGATCAATCTAGTAGGCCAAACTAAACCGATAATTCGAAGAGACTTGCAAAGATATAAAATCATGAATATAAGAATTTGGAGAAGAACCAAATAATATTCATAGATAATCTTGTTCATAAACTCACAATTCATCGGATCTTGGCAAACACACCGCAAAAGAGTATTACATCGAATAGGTCTCCAAGAACATCGAGTAGAACTTTGTATTGAGAATAAAAGAGCGAGAGAAGAAGCCATCTAGCTAATAACTATGGACCCGAAGGTCTGTGGTAAACTACTCGCACTTCATCGGAGAGGAAATGGTGTTGATGTAGAAACCCTCCATGATCGATTCCCCCTCCGATAGATCGCCGGAAAATGCCCCAAGATGGGATCTCAAGGGTACAGAAGGTTGCGGCGGTGGAAAAGTGGTTTCGTGGCTCTCTGCGATGTTTCTAGGGTATAAGAGTATATATAGGCGAAACAAGTACGTCGGTGGAGCAACGAGGGGCCCGTGAGGGTGGTGGCATGCCTACCCCCTGGGCGAGCCCTCCTGCCTCGTGGCCGCCTCATGGAGTTCCAGACTTCGACTCCAAGTCTTCTGGATTACTTTCGGTCCAAGAAAGATCATTGCGAAGGTTTCATTCCGTTTGGACTCCGTTTGGGATTCCTTTTCTGGGAAACTCTAAAATAGGCAAAAAAAACAGAAACTGGCACTAGGGCTCCGGTTAATAGGTTAGTCCCAAAAATAATATAAAAGAGCATATTAAAGCCCATTAAACATCCAAAACAGATAAGATAATAGCATGGAAAAATAAAAAAATATAGATACGTTGGAGACGTATCACACATTCTCCAGTGTATATAAATTGGTTGAAAAATCAAATCTTTGTCCTTGGGTGCATGCTTAGGTCCCATGCAAGAAATGGGAATGAATGCCAAACACCCTGTCACCGTCACTCGGCCGCAAACATTGAGATACCTGGTTTTTAAATTATAGTAAATCCAAAACTCGTCTGAAATTCATGAAACTTAGCATGCTATCATGGAGCGGCATCAACATGTTGTGGTAAATTTTTTGTCCCATTTAGGGCAGGTTTGGGTATATGCTTCTCACAAACCACAACTTCTCACAACAAGCATTATGGTTTCGATAGGGAACGCCCCACCTTTGGGGAGGAAACAATATCCATTGCCTCTTATTGCATTCAAATTTTTTTCTCGTGTTAACATAGAACAACAGGAGTGTTGTGTTATTTTTTGTGATTTTTCGGGGTTTGTTTGGACATTTTTATGCATTAACTGAGTTTTCAATGCATTTATGTGCATAATTCAAATTTGAACTACATGCACATTCTCCAGTGCATATAAATTGGTTGAAAAATCAAATCTTTTGTCCTTGGGTGCATGCTTAGGTCCATGCAAGAAATGGGAATGAATGTTAAACACCCTACCATCATCACTCGGCCGCAAACATTGAGATACCTGGTTTTTAAATTCTAGTAAATCCAAAACTCGTCTGAAATTCATGAAACTTGGCATGCTGTCATGGAGCGGCATCAACATGTCGTGGTAAATTTTTTATCCCATTTGGGGCAGGTTTAGGTATATGCTTCTCACAAACCAGAGCTTCTCAGAACAACAATGATGGTTTTGATAGGGAACGCCCCGCCTTTGAGGACGAAACGATATCCATTGCCTCTTATTGCTTTCAAAAAATTTCTCGTGTGAACATAGAACAACTGGAGTGTTGTGCTATTTTTTGTGATTTTTCGGGGTTCGTTTGGACATTTTTATGCATTAACTGAGTTTTCGATGCATTTATGTGCATAATTAAAATTTGAACTACATGCACATGCTCCAGTGCATATAAATTGGTTGAAAAAAAATCAAATCTATGTCCTTGGGTGCATGCTTAGGCCCCATGCAAGAAATGGGAATGAATTTCGAACACCAGGGCACCATTGATTGCCGGCAAAACATTGAGATGCCTGGTTTTTAAATTCTAGTAAATCCAAAACTCGACTGAAATTCATGAAACTTGGCATGCTATCATCGAGCGACATCAATATGCCGTGGTAAATTTTTGTCCCATTTGGGGCAGGTTTGGGTATATGCTTCTCACAAACCAGAGTTTCTTACAACAAGCAT
Source organism: Triticum aestivum (assembly GCF_018294505.1). Classification (NCBI taxonomy): domain Eukaryota; kingdom Viridiplantae; phylum Streptophyta; class Magnoliopsida; order Poales; family Poaceae; genus Triticum; species Triticum aestivum. The sequence continues at coordinate 33,541,781 of NC_057803.1, forward strand.
TATGGTTTCGGTAGGGAACGCCCCACCTTTGGGGATGAAACAATATCCATTGCCTCTTATTGCTTTCAAAAATTTTCTCGTGTCAACATAGAACAACAGGAGTATTGTGTTATTTTTTGTGATTTCTCGGGGTTCGTTTGGACATCTTTATGCATTAAGTGAGTTTTGAATGCATTTATGTGCATAATTCAAATTTGAACTACATGCACATGCTCTAGTGCATATAAATTAGTTGAAAAATAAAATCTTTGTCCTTGGGTGCATGCTTAGGACCCATGCAAGAAATGGGAATGAATGTCAAACACCCTACCACCGCCACTCGTCCGCAAACATTGAGATACCTTGTTTTTAAATTCTAGTAAATCAAAAACTCGTGTGAAATTCATGAAACTTGGCATGCTATCATGGGGCGGCATCAACATGGCATGGTAATTCTTTTATCCCATTTGGGGCAGGTTTGGGTATATGCTTCTCACAAACCAGAGCTTCTCACAACAAGCATGATAGTTTCGATAGGGAACATCCCACCTTTGGGGACGAAACTATATCCATTGCCTCTTATTGCTTTCAAATTTTTTCTCGTGTCAACATAGAACAACAGGAGTGTTGTGTCAATTTTTGTGATTTTTCGGGGTTCGTTTCGACATTTTTGTGCATTAACTGAGTTTTCAATGCATTCATGTGCATAATTCAAATTTGAACTACATGCACATGCTCCAGTGCATATAAATTGGTTGAAAAATCAAATATGTGTCCTTGGGTGCATGCAAGAAATGGGAATGAATTTCAAACACCAGGGCACCGTTGATTGCCGGCAAAACGTTGAGATACTTTGTTTTCTAAATTCTAGTAAATCTAAAACTTGTATGAAATTCATGAAACTCGGCATGCTCTCATGGAAGGGCACCCGACATGTTGTGGTATTTTTGTGTCCATTTTGAGAGAAGGCGCACTCGAATAATGACAGCCAACAAAGGCATTTTGAAAAAATAGCTGGCACTTTAATATCTCAAACGTTTGTATAATTCAAACCATGTGCGTTCAGTTAACCATTCACGTGACACCACATGTCTTTGTTTTAATGGCTATAGGAGGTGTCGTGTGGACAGCTGCTTGACTGAACAGGAGGCGTGCGAGCGCAGTTTGGTGCGCAGGCTCACCGGGAAACTTACAAGCTGTTCAACGCGGGATGTGTGCATCTCTTCAATGCAAACGATTCAGATTATGGTATGCAAATTAAAGCCAGACTTCGGCACTAAGCCAAGAGACACTTTGATTTTTCAAAATATGCAGCTAAAAATCAATAGCACTGTCTATTTTTTGCAACTAAAATTCACTAATTGAGCATATATTTTATTCATACCAGTGATTAAGCGGTCGTTCTCACCGGGAAGCGAGACAGCCTTGGACCACCGCCCGCCTTGCTCCCACTGGTCTATATTAATGGCGGTGCCAAGCGGTCGCACCCCCCCATCCTCGTCACACACACAATTCCTCTCTCTCCGCCCGCATCCTTGATGCCGTTTTGAGTCCTCAAAGCTGGCAATGTACGAGGATGTCGCCGAAGCGCCCCATCGGAGGGAGTGGCGACGCCGGGGCTGCTGAAGCACCGGAGCACGGCGTGAATATGGAGATAGAGGTTTCTGTCACCGCCGACGAGGTGGAGAATGAGGCTGCCAACAAGCGGAGGTGGGTCGAGAATGAACTGCAAGTGACTCCAGCAGGCCTAGACTTCATCAACAACCTCCCCGATGATATGTTGATAGTCATCATATCCCTCCTCCCAATCAAATATCGGGCGAGGATAGCCGCCCTTTCCCGGCGGTGGCGCACCCTATGGCTCCGCACCCCTGTCGACCTCCTCGACACCCACAAGCTCTGCCATGGCTATCGCCAAAGCTTGGATGCATTCTCCAAGATCCTCAGCAGTCATGATGGCCCAATCAAAGGCCTTATCACTGCAAGTTCCGTTCCAATGGCAAGGACCGAGCCAAGCTTGACGAGTGGTTCCGATCCCCTTCCATAGATCAGCTCGAGAAGCTAGGTTATAATGATGGGCATATGCGCTTGTTGCCAACGTCCGCGCTCTGCTTCGCGCCCATGCTACGCATCGCCAAGTTCATGAACTGCCATCCCCCTTAATGACGCACCCGCTCTTTTTCTACCACGACTGAAGCAACTCGAGCTTGTCGCCGTCCGCATCCCAAAGGATGACATGGAGCACGTGCTCCACGGCTATACTGCACTCGAGTTCCTTCGTCTTCAAGCGATAAATTGGTCGAGTACCTTGCACATCACCTCCAAGACTCCCCGTACAATTTATGTGTGTTGCTAGTGCTGCAACAAGAGATCACAAAAGGTGGACCACAATATGGTCATCCAGGACACACCTTCACTTGAGAGATTACTTGTAGTTGATAAACAAGGTCCAACAAGAATCAATGTCATTTCTGCACCGAAATTGAAAGTGGTGGGCTACTCGTCTGTCAAATACTACAACTTTCAGGTACAACAGTCGCCTTATATACCTCTCCTTCTTGATATCAACGTTATTTCTACTTTTGAAGATGTACGTTCATCTGTCATCCAGCGAGGCTTCACCCGAACTCTGGTCACAGTGAAGGTCTTGGCACTAGAATCCGTCGGCCCCAACCTGGACCAAGTTGTCAGTTGCCTGAGATGCTTTCCGTGCCTATCAAAGTTGTATATCAAGGTGATGTTCCTTTCCTGTTAAATGTTAACCATAAGGGAGTTCAATTTTCTTCACCTTTTCCCAAGTTTACAATGACAATGTACTATGATTTCTGAAGGAATTTGGAGGATTTTAGGACATACACCCCCACCCCATATTGGTTGCTTCATTCATATGGTTACAATCGTCCATAAGCATTTCTCCTTTGGATTCATCTGTAGTAGTTTTCTTAGGGAATTTTTCATCCAATCCAACCTCTTGTCAAGAAGGCTACATGTTTCTAGATTGTAATCAAATGCCCATGTTAATCATGCCAGATCGAAGATGGCACGTTGGTGCATTTTACAAATCCTGCAAACCAAATGGGCATGTAGCAGTGTTAAAAACTGCATGTAGGCACTAACACGTTCTCTTCTTTTGCACATAATAATAGGCCCGGAGGTGGATAATGTTTATAACAACAATCACATCGAATGACTGGATCTGAATCTCTCAAATTTTACTTTGAACTCTTACCGAGGTACCTTACCGGAGATTACACTTGCTAGGTTCTTTCTTGCCAGAGCAAAGGTGCTGAGGGTAATGAGGTTGAACATGCATTTAATTAGGAAAGATCAATGGTACGATTATCGGAGCCGACAGGTACTGCGGAATGGAAGTACCTCCAAAAATGCCAAACTTTGCATTGGAAGAGCATATGGCAAAGCAATTGGAAGTCAATGTGTTAAACCCATACATGAGTTGTCAGTAGCTGATCCCTTTTCAGAAATGACGCGGTTTGCAATGTTTGAATATGGGCATTGTAATCTTTGAATTTGAACCTTTTAATATTTATGGTATTTGTTATATTGAACCATTTCTATTCTTTTGTCTCAACGCAAACAGTTCACCCGAGTGAACTGCATGTCGTATATCGCACACACCTTGATCTGGCTGACCGTTTCTTTTGTGTTGCCTAATCACAAACAGTTCATCCGAGTGAACTGTATGATGTACATCGCACACACCTTGATCTAGCTGACCGTTTCTTTTGTGTTGCCTAATCACAAACAATTCATCCGAGTGAACCGTATGTTGTACATCGCACACACCTTCATCTGGCTGCCCATTTCTTTTGTTCCTCTTCATTGAAAATGGTTAATTGAACTGAACCGTATGCCCTGAATCACACACGCAACTAAAATATGAACCGTGTTTGATGTATCCTCCATCGCAAACGTTTTGTGCCTTCTTGACGATTTTTTACACCACCGTTTGTGATTATTGCATCGCACACAGTTTCGTCGAAGGGTCTCTAATCGTATAGTGTCGCGTTAGCAACATCCTGCAGTAGTGACACTGCAATCAAACACAGTCCTGCCAATTCATAGAGAACATTCAAAACAATCAATGAATATGCATCTCAGCGATTCACATGTCAGAGCCAATATTTACTTCACAACTAAATAATAAATAAAAATCAATCGATGCTGCTGACATCAAAGGACGTCCCATTCGAAAGTATCAAACGCATGCCTTCTTGCCTCAATGAGCAAAATTTGACAAGGTTGTCCCATTCCAAAATGTTAAATGCATGTTGTTTTGCATACATCAATGAGCAAGCTTTGACAAGGTTTTCCCATTCCAAAATATCAAATACCTACGATTGTGGAGTGGGAAGGGTTTGCTATCAGTTTGAACATTGACATGGCACCTCATGCTAAATAAACCAGTTGTTCTTTTTGTGTAGTTCCACCAAAATCAACCAAATTTGCGTGTAGCTTGTATGATTTTGCCTTTATATGTTGCAACACCTTGAACATATCGGCACCTCCTTTCTTGTGGTGGAAATGAATGATTCAAGAATATTCGATGTATTCATGAACATTTTGTGTAGTTCCCATTGAAATCAAGCTGAGCACCCCTGTTTGCATAAATACAAAAAAGTGATTAGTATAAAGAAAATTGTACTATGAATTGACAATTTAAATAGGCAACCTACATGATCCATGCAGAGCACACATTTAAAAAATGGAACTCACTAGAAGGAATCCTAAAACAACATTGTATTGGCCATCACAGCAACAAAGATGCAGATCCGTGAGTCCTTCTGAGCTGAAGTTAGTTTGCTCTTGTGGGCAATAATGTAACCATCTCAACTGCTCACTTCTTAGGATGAGAGGCTTGCCTTTTTATCCTGGCATAATCGGAACTAGGAACTTCACGTACTCCATATTTTTCTTCAGAGGAGGATGATCCTGTTGTGCAAAGACAAGAGGCCAACTAAATGCTAGCATCCCTGTTTGCTCGAAAAAAGGGAAGGAAATATTTAAAACATCATAGATGAAGCACTTATCAAGGACAATACCAATTTCTCATGGCAGTATCTAAACAGTAGCACAACACCAATAGAGATGACAAAGCTCAATCATATGGATGAAATCCGTGGGCGAGTACCAACCTTTGTCAGGAGGCTTATTGTGTAGAGCATATAGATCAAGCACTTCTCCGGAACCATCTATTGTTATCTACTGTGATTGCCATGCTTACTATATACTCCTCGATTAGTTTAATGTTTCCAACATCTTCTTGTGCAGTTCCACTAAAATATATGTTATCTTCAAAGAAGATCCCTGTTTGCACAAGTAGAGATAATTACATATTACATTAGGAGTGTCATCAAATCAGTGGCAAAACAATTGCTCGTTCCAACCATAGCAATAAATTAAGATGCAAAACTATATCATTACTTGTGTCATCACAGTTCCAGTGCTTCATTACAGCACCGGGAGTTGATTTTTGTTTTTCTTCCACTTGTTCTTCCCCTTCATCACTTGGTTCAATAACAGACAAGCTTCACCTTCAATGTAAGATTTGGCATGTCAATCAGGGAGCACAAGTATAGCACTGAACAATGACATTAATTTTCTGATGAAAGTGGCAAAATACAGGCCAACAGTTGTGAAATATCCTTATCTTACCTCAATGGGATATTACGGTGCACATACAGATTGGAAGTCTCGTCTCCATTTGTGTAGTTCACTAAAATCAAGCAACATTACCGTATAAGTAGCACAACATATGAAAGCACATTGCACAATCATGTGAAAGAAGGCTAGTACTGACCTCTCATGACGCGGAATTTAAACAACTCACAAGAAGAAGATCTGAAACAAATTTGCCAACACAGATAGGAAGTCAGATCTCCTCTTGTGCATTTCCATAAGATCAAGCAATCAAGCAACGTTGTCGGTGTGACATTTTGGTTGAACTGCACAAAACACTCTTAAAACAAAAGTGTTTTGTGTAGCGCAACAAAAGGTCACAATAGCAATGAGATGAAGTAGATAACCCTGTTTACATAGAGGTGCAAAGAAACAACTAGTGGTCAATAATGGTGGATAACACAGAAGCCAACAAAAAGAAGCATCTAACTTATCTAAATTGGAAAGAAAGCAAGACAGTAGCATTTCTCAAACAGTGGCATTGATTCATATTAATAGAGAGATTATATTAATAATAAAATTCGTTAAACATGTAATTTTCTTTTAATTGTGGCATTCCTTCAATTTTCCAGCGGCATTATTAGAGGTTGTTCGTTTATAGGGACTTTTTAGTGTAGGGACTAAAAAAGTCCCTTTTAGTGAGTTGTTTAAATTCCGCGTTGGCAAGAGGATATCGGACTTCCTATCCGTGTTGGCAAATTTGTTTCATATCTTCTTCTTGTTAGTTGTTTAAATTCCGCGTCATGAGAGGTCAGTACTAGCCTTCTTTCACATGATTGTGCAATGTGCTTTCATATGTTGTGCTACTTATACGGTAATGTTGCTTGATTTTAGTGAACTGCACAAATGGAGACGAGACTTCCAATCTGTATGTGCACCGTAATATCCCATTGAGGTAAGATAAGGATATTTCACAACTGTTGGCCTGTATTTTGCCACTTTCATCAGAAAATTAATGTCATTGTTCAGTGCTATACTTGTGCTCCCTGATTGACATGCCAAATCTTACATTGAAGGTGAAGCTTGTCTGTTATTGAACCAAGTGATGAAGGGGAAGAACAAGTGGAAGAAAAACAAAAATCAACTCCCAGTGCTGTAATGAAGCACTGGAACTATGATGACACAAGTAATGATATAGTTTTGCATCTTAATTTATTGCTATGGCTGGAACGAGCAATTGTTTTGCCACTGATTTGATGCCACTCTTAATGTAATATGTAATTATCTCTACTTGTGCAAACAGGGATCTTCTTTGAAGATAACATATATTTTAGTGGAACTGCACAAGAAGATGTTGGAAACATTAAACTAATCGAGGAGTATATAGTAAGCATGGCAATCATAGTAGATAACAACAGATGGTTCCGGAGAAGTGCTTGATATGTATGCTCTACACAATAAGCCTCCTCACAAAGGTTGGTACTCGCCCACGGATTTCATCCATATGATTGAGCTTTGCCATCTCTATTGGTGTTGTGCTTTTTGACCAAACAGGGCCTTAGATTAACAACATCTAAAGAGTTGCACGGGACAGTGGATGCACCAGCACCATGTGCATCTACCGATGTATAAAGGGGTGATGCACAGTCTGTTACAACAAAGAACAAACAACCAAGGAGCATATTTGTGTTGGTCCTAGTTTTGTTATCTTTAGACACCTTTCCCTATGTGAGGGCTACAAATCTAGTGCTGATCAAACTCTATAGCCTTGTCCTCCAAAACAAAAAGATCACTTCATTATAGATGTGTGTACTGTGTTTGTCATTGTTTTCCCTTTTCGACCAACGTAGGTGCTGGATAGCCAGTCTATACTACTTTCCCCCTTCCTTTCCTCTTTGAATCACGCCCTAGATTCATTCTATACAACTTTCCCCACTACTTTCCCCCTTTCTTTTCCTCTTTGAACCACGTCCTAGATTCATGCTATACAACTGTCCCCACTACTTTCCTGTTTGATCCAACACCTAGATTCGAGAGCAGAAGCGGAAAAAGCCCACATGCAGCTAGAGCAATGCATGTGGAATAAGTAATTTTACCTTAAGGTTCTCGGGGTGTGGCTCAGTGGGCCGCCGGAGGCCGATCTGCCCACACTATGTAGGGTAGCAAGGAAGAAGGGGTCGGAGGCCCCGCTACAAGAAATATGTCAACTAGTGACCTTTTGTCAGTGACCCTGGAAGAAATGGTCATAGATCTATGACCATTTCAGACCAATTGGTCAAAAGCTGTTCGGGGGGCTCCAAACCCTAAACCATTGCGACCATTTTGGTGAGAAAGGTCGTAATTTCCTTACATGAAATGGTCATAAAGCAAATAGCGCTAGTCCGCTGCCTTATTTCTAGTTGTTAATGAACAATATAGATGGTCATAGCCTTGTAAATTGTGATGGGTTGCTATGACTAGGCGCCACCTCATCAGTTTTGCCTATGTGTCATGTCCATGTGGCAGTTTTTGCCCTAGGTTGTGACGCAACCTATATTTCTGTCATTCCCAAAATTCCCAAAAAAATCTCATAAATTCTTTGGGTCATATATTTGTCAAATATGTAAAAACCTTCCTTGACTAGTTCAAAAATAATTCAAAAATATTCATTTTCCTATTCTGTTCAGAACAACAGTTTGTGAAGGAAGTACCACTTTGGCATGTCCAAATAGTATCCATTTTCTACAGTGCTTTCCTATGCCCAAATAACCATCCTCCACCAAATGCCATCTCAATCCATTCATTATTTTGAGCTGAGCTTCAACATTCGTATTTATGTCCAGTGTGGTAGTTTGCAAAGCAAGTACCACCTAGGCTCCTCCTTTTGAGCTAAAAATTTGTGAAGACAGTCTTCTTAGTAACTGATCATCCTCAGCCAAAACTCACGCCCATTAGCCATGTACATTTTCTGTACCGCTAATCAAACACTTGGCTGCTAATTCATGTTTGAGCATCGATCGGTCTCCTCGTGAGAATCTTATGTTGTAATTTTCTTTCTAGAACCTACCTGGGGAGTGTCCAACCCACTAGACATGCCTAGGCTGCCCAGAACACATGGCAACGTCATGGTCACGCGGTGACCACGCGGCGGGCATGCGAGTTTACACGCTCTAGAGTTGGGGGCCTCGGCCACCGCCCAGACCTCGACGTATCGCCACCAAACCATGTATTTATGATTAAATAGGTACTTATGTAACTATAAATGATTTTTGGAAAAAATAAATAGTAAACTATGAGGCAGCTGCAGTTCAAATTTGACCCGCTTCCTGCTGAATCGGTGGGAATTTGTCTTTTTCACCAGAGGTGGACCAAAACTTTTGACACCCAACCATTTTGTCAATTGTGCATTAAATATGTCCTAGTATTTTAGAAAATTGATTTGGTCCATTTTTGCAACAAATATATGGTAGGTCCTTCACAACAAAAACTCATTTTGGACACTCGGAAAATGGAAAATGTATTTTCCTTGCAAAGAAAATGAAAACTCCCTTAGGCAACATTGTTTGAAATTCCAAGATGCACCCTTGTGCACAATATGAGATCATTTGAACAAACTATGCCAAGAATGTGGCCATAAGATTGATCATTTGGCTTGAAAGCCATGAATCTTCACGCATGATGGCTCATTTCTGAGAACACTTTTTAAAAAAATTGCCGTATTGCAAGTTTGCTATTTTTCCTAGGAACTTGGCCACATATAATGACACAATGCGAAGGTTTTCCAATTTTTTGATTTTTTTTTGAATTTTTTATGCCCGTTTCAAAATGCAGTCAAAACGGCAGGAATGGCCGTTCCTAGCAAGTGGTTGAATCTTGAACTTTTTTTGGTGTTTCTTTGATAAAATAGATACTTATGTACCTAGAAATTATTTTTGGAAAAAATAAATAGCAAACTATGAGGAGGCTGCAGTTCAAAAACAACCCACTTCCTACTGAATCGGCGAAAATTTGTCTTTTTCACGAGAGGTGGCTCGAATCTTTTGAGGCCCAACTATTTGGTCAATTGTTCATTAAATATGGCATAGTATTTTAGAAAAATAATTTTGTTCGATTTTGCAATAAATATATGATAGGGCCTTCACAAAAAACCCGATTATTGTCACTCCAAAAATTGAAAAATGATTTTTTGTGTAAAGAAAATAAAAACCCCTCAAATCAACATTGTTTGTCATCCCAAGATACACATATGAACACAATATTGGGTCATTTAAACATACAACATGAGGCTAATATGTCAATTGTTTACCTGAAATAAGAGGCTATTGATAAATGTGGTCAAATTTGTCGGTATGAACGTTCTTATCTAGGTGTGAAATCTTGCGAAACTTTTTGTGTTCCTGTGATGAAATAGATACTTTGAGTTGGTAGGATCAATTTTGCAACAAAGAGTTGGTAGGTTCTTTACAACAAAACTAAAATGAAAAATGCATTTTTTCTGCAAAAAATACTTATATTTCAATCAATTAAGACCAATTGAGATGGTCATAAGATTGTCAAAGCTTTTACTGCATTTTGATTGGTCCATAGGCTTCTCACGCGGATCATGCATCATACACCGTCAGATATTTCCAGATCGGATGGCACCCCTCACCCCTCACGGCCTCATCCTCTCACCCTAACCCTCTCTCCAACCCTAACCCTCTCCCTCCCTCAGATCTCAATCCACCGCCGCCCCTATCCCTACCCCCACGTAGCCCAATCCAATCCGCCGCCGTCCTCTACCCAGATCGCTCCCTGCTCCGGCGAGCCCCCCATGAACCGTCTGCGGGCGGGGAGCCCAGTCTACGGGCGGCAGTGCAGTGGGAGCAGCACGGTCTTCACCTCCCCGGGCGGTGTCTCCCCCTTCCACCACCGCTCCTCCTCCATCTCCTTTGCTGCCTCCCTCCAATGCCCACACAGCTCGCCAAAAATATACACACCATCGCCGCCGCCCCTCGCACCATGGCCGCCCCCCTGCATCGACTCCCCACCATACCATGATCAAGCACATGCACACGGTTAATAAACATGGAATGATTACTACTAATCAATGAAGTGAGCAGACTTCTTCACATAGAGGAAGATGTCTGTTTTAATAATAGTGTTCTTGATCTGACCTCATACACCTTTGTTTTAGTAATATAAACAAATAAAATAAGATTGCTTGCATACAATAAGATTGGTGATGCTGGATGTAGTGACTGTGATCTACTGCTACACGTGCTACTGCCAGTAGTGCTTGTGATTTTGTTTTGCTCTACCAACTGTGGATTAATTCCCTGGTCACTACTAAGTAGGTGATGCTAGTGTTTAAGTTTCTATACTACTGTTTATGCTGCTGTTATTTCGTCGGTGTTATGCATATAGGTATGGGATAAAGTACTTTATTTGTATGGTTATAGTGCTTGTCACTCCATAGGTTATAGTGATTCTAGCACTGCGTACTAGTAGAAATTTAATCTAATGATGACGGGACATGCTCTCTTTTCTTTATGTTGTGTTAATAGGATACCGTAAACGTAGGCCGCCGACAATCATATCATAGTCTCAGTCAGTTCATTTTCTCTATGGGGAATGAATTCTTAGCTGCTGGAAGTTTGGCAAATAGACACCGTACTCGTTTTTCTGTGTAAACATAGTTAGCACCTCTGTTTTTGAAGTAGTTCCTTACTTACCTCTGTGTAAATTGAATTTGGTTCAGTTAAAAAACTGCACTACCTGACAGTTTTGGGCAGCGAGCTTCTAACTGGAAAACGAGTTCGTTATGCTCATAATTTCAAGTTGGCCTCTACATATGAGTTGTAAAGCATGTTCTAAGGTTTCCGTAGAGTACTTATTTGCTTTGTTTCGATGTACGGTTTGACAGCAGCCGTCTATTTAGTTTGTTGTCCATAAATATAGTATAGTTTTTAAAAGCAACCAATTCATGATAAGACTTGGTGAGGCTGATGCACATAGCTACTTTAAAAGTACCTTGTTAACAGTGTTGAGGACAAGCTAAATCCTGTATCAGGGCCCTGTTCTTGTAAACATTATGTAAAGCTAAAATTCTTCCGTTTCTTGCTCTTTTGCTGGTGCCACTACACATGTTAGATTGCTAGATGTACTTGTTTCCATCTCAAATTACTTGGGTGTCATTCATATGTACATAAGATAATTGTACTGTAAAAAGATCTTTTATATAAATTCTGTTGGCTAACTTTCCATCTCAAATTACTTGTTTCCATCTCATGTGCCTTTAGTTTTTATTTTAAAAGTATTCGTGTAATATTTCTTATATCAGTGACATACTTCTTGTTCTCTTTTGAATGCCTAGATGTTTTGCATCAGCCTGTCATTGCTAAGGAAGAAGCAGTACTTGAAGAAGCAGACTACATGTTTTCTTGTTGTGAAGCACTAGATAGTTCTATTTATTCATTCATGTTCTAGAGTATTTCAGCAGCTGAATGCTTGAGTACGTAATGTTGTAGGTTGCTTGGATCTGTATAAAATACGGATGTGATGAAAATTTGTAGAATGTGAGTTTTGAGATATTTCTGTAATATTTAGCTAATTGGTGGTGATTCATATTTTTATTCAAACTGGTTTGAAAATGTTCATTAAATGGGCTGGAGTTGGACCTTAAAGAGGCCAAGGATCAAATTATATTGGACAAATATTTTGGGTAAAAAATGAAACAAAAATAAATGAATGTGGATTGGACAGGAAAGAAAAAGCCTGAAAAATATTGGGCTGGACTCATTTGGTTAAACATAATTTGGAAAAAAAGATTAAAAGGCCGAAATGTTGGGCTTGGCCCATGTGGCTGACTAAAATTAATAGGAAAAATATATATAGAAAGGCCGAATTGTTGGGCTCGGCCCATGTAAAACGCTGAATCGGACCGGGCTGATTCTTGTGCCACATCAGATTGCCACGTCGGATGCCTACGTGGCCTGGGGAGGCTGCTAGTGACCAAAACGAAACAGTAGGCATATTTTGGTCGTAAACGTCCACGACCTTCTCACAGAGAAGGTCGTTAATTTCAGTTTACGACCGCCATCTTTTGACCTTCTGTTTTTGGTCAAAAAAAGGTCGCAAATGAAAAACAATGACCTTTCAGTGACCACTAGTCAAGGTCACAAGTTGACATATTTCTTGTAGTGCCCTCCCGTGTCGCTGCTGGGTGAAAGAGAATAGCTGCGCCGGTAGTGGATTCTCTCCGTCACCGACAGCGACAACGTTAAGCCTCCTTCCCTTCCCGGTGGACGGATCCTGCCGGCTCTTTGACCAGCAGTGAGGGGAGAGATAGAGGCCAAATGAAGTCTTGTTTAGATCCAGAGAGGGTGAGAGAGTGTGAAGAGAGCAACTACAAGCGCTGAGGCTCCAACGTGTATATATATAGTGGAGAGAGAGTGTGAAGAGTGCAAACCCTAGAAAACAAGTGCCGAGGCTGCAGCGTATATAGATGGAGTGGTTTTCTTTTTCTCTCCATAAAAATCGTTTTAAATTGTGCACGAAATGGAACTCATTTTTAACATAGTGAAGAAAAATACTAGGGGCAATGCTAATACGTGAAGAAAATTTAACACTTCGCAAATAACACTGCACGCCTCCCGGGCACGCTTACTAATGTTCACGTGTGGTACACGACCCTCCGAAGTGAACAACAACTGAACCACACATGGTCAAAATATCGGAAAGGTGGGCCGCACCATCCTCCAATTGTAAATATTTTGGGCACTTGTATTCGGCCTAAGTCAGTGTGCCACCGTATGTACTAAGGGTTATATTAGGTGGTAAGAAACTAGGGTGTATTGAGAGTAATTGCCATGGCGTTTATTTGTAGGGTCACTTGCAAATTGTGAAACGCTATTCTCCTCTTATTTAGTGGATGAGGCAAATCTTTTGCCTCTGTTTCGGAAAAATAAACTAGAAATTGAATTTTATTATTTAGTTTGTACACTTTGCTCTCTTCCAATAATTTTGGGCACTTGTATTCGACCTAAGTCAGTGTGCCGCCGTATCTCGTACTACTCCGTCCGTCTAGGTGTAAGTCGCGTTAGAAGGTGCAGTGGGACCATGATGCAAGCAGATTGGAGAAGGAGAAACTTGACCAGTCCTTCCTCCAATCAAAGCCCTGACTTCTGTCTCTAAACGCAACAATTAATCACAACAACTAAGAGATACCGTTTTAGCTACCATGCAGGGCCACGTATTAACTCGCATGCAAGCCGACTTTGAATTCTTAACTGATCAACGCGTAGTTGCACTCCATGCATTGGGTTTCCCGGGGAGATAACAAGGCAGAGTAAGTAACAATGCTCGCTAGCAACGAGGCTAGGAGGGGATTGAGATGCGAAGTTAATGGACGACGCCTAAACATTTTGGGAATATCTAATTTTCGTAAGATGACTTAACACCTAGACAGAGGGAGTACTAATCCTCAGTCCGGGTTTGATGGAATATTCGTCACCTCTTCTCTTCTTGTACGTACTCCATTTGTATCTCACTTCATGTGGCTTCGCACTCGCACGATATTCCTATTCTATGAACCTGTGTGTGTGTGCGCGCACACACACGAGCGCGCGTGTGTGGGTGTGTGTGCGTGTGTTTTAATAGCGTGTGTGTGTGTTAGAGAGAATGACACATCGACCTACTCCCACAAAGAGATGGTGTGTAGTGTATGATTTAGCCGCGAGAGTCGGTGCATCGTCTCATTCCCGAGCATCTGGTCGGGACAGCTGCCACGCCCGCTCCTCACCAGCCTGGCCCACCCAAAGCCCCTCCATCGCCCGCGCGCGCTTCCCACCCGAAACGGTCAGCGCCGCTCCAAAGAATCGGTGCCGCATTCATGCCCAGGCAGAGTGGACGCGACCTCTCACTGGCGCGTGCGTTGAAGGGAGAAGCGGATTCAAGAGTGATGCTTGCTTCATCCGTCCAACTTACTGCTGGGTCTATGTCATTTGACGGCTCATTGTTCATTATTACCGAGGTGGTACGACTATAGGATGTCCCACGCTTCGACGAAAGGAGGTACTAGATTACAATTTTCGCCATTCTTACAGCAGAGGAGTGCGGAAGTAGTGAAAACACGCAGGCTCAGTGATTTCATGGCCCACCTCACACTATCACCATATTTTCTGGACACCGTGTGACACCTAACTCTTTACATACTACCCCCTCCATCCCAAAATAAGTGACTCTACTTTGTACTAGGTTTAGTACAAAGTTAGTACAAACTTGAGTCACTTATTTTGGGATGGAGGGAATAGTATAGTATGTACTGTAATTTCTCAGCGAGATAAATTTGTACAATGATATGAAGCTTCCAACTTCTGTTTCCTGTATCTTGCGTCCAAGGTTGCCCCGTTGCAACATTTCATCAAATACAAAGGAGACTAACATGCATGCTATTGCATCTCAATGATTGACAGATCATAGCCAATATGTACTCCCTCCATTCCAAAATAAGTGTCTCAACTTTATGCAGACTTTAGAACAAAGTTGTACTACTACTAAAGTTGGCACTTATTTTGGAACAGAGACAACTAAAGAAAAAACGATCCATGCACTCCCTAGCACTTGAACCCTAAACCCTAACCAGGCTTTAATTTGCTGGCAATGTTGAAGCTTCCAAAGAAATGAAGTTTTCAACCCTTTGACCATTGAATCATTCTGTGCAGTTTCACTAAGATTGAGAGAGCATCCTTGGGGCAAAGAAATTGAAGAAGCGTGATTACAATAAGATTACTAGGACTAGTTGATGAGATATAAACTCATCACAAATATAGTAGAAGCTAGTAGAGGTATGTGTGGGGGCAAAGAAGTAGAGAAATATCCACAGGAAGTTGGGGCAGTGGTGCAAGCTGGCGGTAAGGAAGTTGTACCTGAGGGATGTCGGGACGTAGCTCAACCTAGAGGAGGGCGGCGGGAGGCGGCAACTGCCCACATCACGGCAGTGAGCAAGGGACGAAGGCAACCTCACCGGCTTTGTGAGAGAGAACGGCGGGGACCCCTGATCGGGATGTGCCGGCAATGGGTTTTCGCCGTCGGCGACGGCGACCGCATCTACACAAAGCATCCACCCTTTCCCCCCGACGGACATGATCCGCCCGGATGTTAGAGATGTGGCCACAATCGTTTGTGCAAGAGAGTGTGAAGAGACCAACCCCAGCAAGCAACTGTGTAGGCTCGTCCTGGCTATGTATTGCATACATGCCACTAAAGAAAAAAAGTTTATTTATACACGACGCACACCGTTCATGCGTGATTTCCGGTCCTCCATTATTTATAAGTCAGTAAATACTACTAGACGCATCAAATTATCACGTGGGCTGCATCATCTTACAGAAATGAGCTCCACCGTGTCACGTGTGTGGTTGGGGAAGACGCAAAAGACGAAAAGAGTGCTACAAGTACTACGTGCGTGGGTGTGTGCACCTCTTCTCTTCAAGCATGGTTATTAAAAGTATAGCCCACTACTGTACCACATGATTATTTTATATGGGCAAAGAGTGTAGGCAATAATAATGACAAATAAGGCATCAAATCACGAGGCCCACCTTTCTCTATGTTTGACCGAGGAAGCAGCCATCATTTCACTCCTCATTGAATATCCATCCGCTGCTACCTCCGCAAACAAATAAAAACCCGCTTCTACCTCCGTAGCATGGTTAATAACATATCCATGTCAATCACGACGTAGAAATATCATTCACTGATACAATAGGGCTCGATCTAAGGCTGGTGATTTTTTTACTTTGTCTCTTCCTCTTTTTGTCTCATTTACTCATTTTACATAGGAGCACGTGTAGAGGATGGCTATTCCTTTCGATGGGACTTCTTCATGGGGTTTAAGAATAAGAAACTCCGAATTATGCCCGCTGCCCACCACTCTGAATCGTGCCATATATGATAGGGAGTACTCCCATTGCAACAATGAGGTCCACTAGGTCTAGCACCTCTTGTAAGAAGAGACTGTCACACAAAACATACATCTTGTTTCCTTCTTATCATACAGTACATACCACTGGTACGTACTACTACTACTACTACTACGTACTACTTGTTCTCCTATAAACCATACGCTTGGCATCTCCAAAATATTAACCTTGCGCTTGGCTCTTCGCCTCTTCGGGAAGTCGAGCAATAATGGTACTGCAGTATATATCATTCTGGCTATCTGAGACCGAATGAATTGCTGCACGTCCACCACGTGGGTGAGATTCGAGCGATGCTCGAGGGGCGAGGGGCGAGGGAGAGTGCATACTATTACGCCCGTTTCAATATGGACTACATACAGAGCAAAATGAGTGAATCTACACTCTAAAATACGTCTATATACATCAGTGTTTGGAGTATGTACTAGTAGTTCATATTGAAATCTACTAAAAGACATATATTTCAAACAATATGATAATATCTCCAACCAAGGTAGAGACGAGGAGTAAACGGAGGGAGTAGTAAAATTTTCTCCTTGTCCTGCAGCCACCACGCGCGTGGGTGAGGGAGCGGGCGTAAGGTGTAGTAAGCAAGCTTCACCTCGTCCTATGAGCCACCACGCCCGTGGGGCGAGGAGACGGCGTACTAAGGAAGCTTCTCCTCGATTTGCGAGTTGGCGGGACACATCAAAAGTAATACGTACAGAGCATCTACAGTGTATGGAGCCTCGCCTCTAAGGTAGGCCCCACATGGTTTGCCTCTTTTTTAACATAACGCGTCAAGTCGCAATTTGTTTGTTCACTCGTGGTACACGATCCTCCATCAAGTGGACAACTAGTAGACGTGTCAAATTACCACATGGGCTGCCTTTTCATACAGAAATGAGCTCTACCGTGTACCCGTGCGGGTGTGGTTGGGAAACAGACGGGAGTATGTGCGCCATGCGTGCACCTCTTCTCTTCATACACGTCCCCCACCTACGTGTGTGTGAGAGAGAGAGAGAAACAAACCTAGACATATGGCGTGTGCGTTCGTGAGTGTTTTTTGTTGGGGGGGTCTTATTTTGTGAATGTATTTGTGGGAATATGTGTCGATGATATCTCAAACAAAAATTTGACATGCAATGTGTGTGAAATAGAAGCCTATCTATGGGCCAATTCTTTTGGGCGGCTTAAAAAATAAGCTGCCTCTCCCCAGCTTAAAAAATAAGCCACCCTAAAATTTGTTGAAACTTCTAAATTAGTTGTTCCATAACTAGTTTAAAAGTCCCAATGAATAAGAGAGGCGGCTTATGGAAAAAGCTGGGGAGGGGCGGCTTATTTTTTAAGTTGCCAAAAGAACTGGCCCTATATCATATATAGAGGGGGCGATCCACGAGAAGAGAGGGAGGGGTCATAGATATCGATAGAGTCGAAGAGAGGATAAAGTGGGTGGGTGCGAGATCGATGAAGAGAGCCATCGAAATTGTGTGTGTGCAAGTCAAAGATATAGGGCGACTAACCTACCGGACCATCAGAGGGCACATGGCACGTTTGTGTGTGGCAGGGAGACATGACTAGAGCGGTCGATGTATCGGTGTGTGTGTGTGGGGAGGCAGAGACCTAACTAGAGAGGTAGATCGACTTGTATATGTGTTGAGAATGAGAGACCCAACTATGTCTTGAGGGAGATCGGTCAACATCCATACATAAGTGAAGGATAGGAAATAGGTTGGGACAAAGAAAGAGAGAGGAGAGAGAGAGAGGGAGGGAGGGAGGGAGGGAGAGGGGTAGAGTGCGGGATGGGTGATGGAGTTGCTTCTCGAAGATGGTGGGAAAGACCTACTAGACAAACTGAGGGTAGAACTGTAATATTATCAATATGAGTGGGGATGTGTTTCTGTGTGTGCGTGTGTGTGATAGACGTGTCAGGACGCATGCATGGATGATGAAGGGGGACCATGTGTTTGGGAAGTAGACCTAACTAGATTGGTAGATCAATTGTTGTTTGTCAGAGGAAGGGAAAGACATAACAAATGAGGTAGGTCGATTGATGCGTGGGGAAAACGAGTTATAACGACCTAGCTAGGTATATGTATAGCGGGAGATCGGTCGGTGTACATCCATTTGTTAGAGGCAAAACGGAGAGAATGGAGCTAGGAGGTGGTGCGAGAGGCCTAGCTACTAGCTAGATAGGGGGAGGAGTGTGCGATTGTGAGATCAATGAAAAGAGGGGTGAAAGTTTACACGTGTGTGGGAACGTATGAGAGACGAGGCATGGACATGGAAAGGAGGATATGGGAGGTGCGTGTCTATGTTGTAGGCAGACATCACCGGAGAGGTTTATCTATCGGTGTGTGTCAGAAAGGAGTTGCGGAGACTATGGGAGCACGACCTAAAGAAAATAATGAATGTGCGTGATGGATAGAATCCTAAGGGAGGGGGAGGGCGAGGAGGGCGTGTGCATGCATGAGAGGAAGTTAGTGCTAGCTACAAAGGTTAGAAGATTGTGTGGGTGTAAGAGACTAGCAAAGATCATAATTCGATATGAAAGTGGATTCATATATTTGAATAGGAGATTATAATGTTATAAACATATGCATGCATGAATATAGCAGTGATACGCGTGCTGTGGTTTTGGACATCTTATACCATAATGTGATAATGTGTGGTGTTTGCAACTCACAGCTAAATATCAAACAATCTAAACCATACTATACATCAAACAATCTCACATTTTATTTGAATTTGTGATAATGTGTGGTGTTTGTAGCTCACAACTAAATATCGAACAATCTAAACAATGCTATATATCAAACAATCTCACATTTTATTTGAATTTGTGGTAATGTGTGGCGTTTGCAACTCACATCTAAATACTTGTAGGCGTAGGGGGTGGGGCACCATACATTATGTGATAAACACATTATACATATGAGACATGGTTTAGATTATGAAGATCTAGCTAGAGCTTGAAATGTATTGTGATTTGAAATCAACATAAAGTGGATTCAAAAAATTGAGTTTGAGTTCATATAGTACACATAGTTCATATCTAACTCGACAGTAATCATGTGGTGTGCTGTGAAGATAATACACAAACAATGGTTTAACTTGACAATAACGATGATTGTAGATCTTATTAAAATAGAGAAACGAATTTAAATGGTTTAACTTCACAACAATCGTGATTGTAGATCTTATTCAAGTAGAGTAACAAATCCAAATTTAGTTCATATTGAAGCGGTAGTATATACGTTTGGAATGCACTAAAACATTCATTTGAGTAGCAGGTTGCATGCATTATACACGTAGCAAAATATTTTAATTGAACATAACATGAATTCAAAGTTTTGAATGGCATTTGTAGTGCGAATTGATTTGGTACATTACACGGGACTTGACTCTCTTGTGTGGGGCAAATTGACTTCTTTTTGTTTTTTTCGTCGACAGAAGTGCGAATTGATTTGGTACAGTACACATTAGCCTTGTCCAGAAATTTCAACCCGCACCTTGTTACGCCGAAATATTTAAGATATACCTTTGTCTCGTTGTGCTCCGAAAACTCCCTCTATCTCAACCCGCGCCTTGCTATCCCAAAATTACAACGCGCGTGAAAACTCCCACCTCCTGCGAAATCCAGACACACGAAATGCCCGTGATACCCTTGAACCAAAAGAACCGCCTAGCTCAAATCGGTGGGGGTACTTTCGTAACTTACCCCATATTTCAGACAAGCGCGTCCCTAAGCCATGGTTCCCCACTCCCATCCCATCAGTCCACCTATTCGTACGCCGAGGCCGCGAAAACCCATGAAGCCCCACACCCTCCTCTGTCCGCCACCTAGCCGGAGCCTCTTCCCTGATGATGTCGTCCACAACAACACCTCAACGTCCCTCATCTACCATACTAGATGAGGATCCGTCGTCCATCTCGTCGTCCCACCGGTTCAGCCACCCTGTCCCCCACCTCCAAGGAGTTGCCCCGACATTCCCCTCATCTTTCGCGCCACCTCCATTCCCACACCACCGTCTTCACCTGCAGCACCGGAAGAGTAGCATCATCACCATTTCCTCAAATGAAGTTGAGGCCTAATCAGCGCCACCAAAGAGGTTGTACAATAATCGCTGCATTTTCCTCTTGATTCGATCTCACGGTGCTGCGGTGCTCGGTCTCGAGCCGGCATGGCACGGCTCCATCCACGGCGGCCTCGCCGGTCACTTTCTCCATGGCCTCGCTCCCTCGATGGTGACGTCCATATCAGTAGGAGCTGCTACTGCTTTGGCTCTTGCTCGCGCTGCTGCTCTGCTCTTGCTCTTGCTCCCCTGCCTGTTCTTCTCTTGATCTTGCTCTTGCTCTTGCTCGCGTTGCTGCTCTCGCTCTTGCACTCGCTTGTGTTGCTGCTCTCGTCCTTGCTCTTGCTTGCGCTGCTACTCTACTCTTGTGCGTGTTGTTGCTGCTCTACTCTTGTGCGTGTTGTTGTTGCTCTAGTCTTGCGCGCGCGCTGCTGCTGCACGAGCAGCAGATCCTGCTCTCCCTCAAGCCATTGCAGCTGCTACCCGACATGCTGCGACACGACCAACTGCCCCGGCTCTCGCACGTGCTGCTTCTCCGGGCATTGCTACTGCTACTACTACTTTTATACTACTAGTGTGTTCAGTTTCGATAGTAAAATTCAGTTTTGACAGCAAAATTCAGTTTCAACAGTTAAATTCAGTTTCGAGAGTTAAATTCAGTCTTGACAGTTAAGTTCAGAGATGAGCGGCTGATGTATTTTACATCTAGCACTTTGTGGTGTATTTTACGTCATCTATTGGAGATGCTATTAGAATTCCACTCAGGTTAACGTTGTCTCTCTTGTCCTGCTTCAGCCTCACCGTCGTACAACTCACCGAAGCTGCTCCAATGATGAAACCCTCTATCACAGCAGAGCAGTACCCCGGGCTCCATCTTCAGACGCCTAAGATCTTCTTCCCCTCCTCCGACAGCCAAATCAGCCGGAGCATCCTCACCGACCAACCCAATCACGCTGAGATCGACATGGCTTCGCCAAAGAGGTTGTACACTTGTTGCATCACTTTTTTACTCTACATGTTATATGTTTTGTCCATAGAGCACACGTAGTAACGTGAAATACGATTAGTTTCTCCTACTATATGACAAGTAGTGAGGTACCAGGCAACTTAGCTATCCGTGATAGACTCTTGAACGCCATCATTATTTATCTCTGCGCGTTGAGCTGTGCATTTGTAGATGGGCCTGGGAGTTGAGCTAGTAGGGCAGTGGCCTGGGTCCAAAGTAGTAGAAGTGGCACATAAACATTTTTTGAGTGTAGACTTTTCCCTACTCATGCCTGCCTACTAGAATCACCAGTGCTTGAGAAAAACTAAAGGAAAAACATAGGAATTGGAAAGTTTCCTATGGTACTACTATTCATGCATTTGGTTCAAAGGAATGGAGCAAAGCAAAACTATAGGATTTGTTCCTTTAGTGTCTCCTTGAAAGAAAAATCGTAGGAATTTTAATATCCACTTGTCCTCCTTTTAAAATTCCTATTCATGAAGCAAAAGACTAAGAGATAGTAGCATAACAGCATTAATTATAACCGCAAATTTTCTTGTGGGTTGACCTAATCTCACCATGCTTCTTTGCATCCTGTGATCTTCCAATTCTTGTGAACCAACCACCCAGATTGGCAAAAATCCTGTGTTTTTAAATTCTCTATTTTGCTCGTGCATTCCTATCCTATTACTATGTATTTCCTATCCCTGTGTTGTTAGAATCCTCCAATTCAAATAGGCCCTTACAGAATTACTTCTCTTAGAAATAATTGTCAAAGAAAACCTCGTGTGGTTTGTCCCGCTCCTGCTGCGCCGTCGTCCACCCCAGCTCAGCTGCTCCAACGACAGAAGGGTCCAGCACAACAGGGATCCGGCCTCCAGACTGTCTTTTGCCACCTCAGATCTTCTTTCCCACCGCTGGCAGCCACGACAATTGCATTACCATCATCAACCGAGCAGATGACCTCGAGGACTACATGGGTCCGCAAGAGAGGATGCACTCTTTCATGTCTGCTTATGTTATGCATCGCTTAATATTACATGCTACTTTATCATCCTATTCATCGATTAGACTCTGAGTCAACTCCAAACTAATGGTCAAACTTGAGTTTTTAAATGGTTGTGGGGTACATATCGGGGCCACAATCAATAGTATCTATCTACTATCTGGTTAATCTCTGGTGTCTACTATGAGTTTCATGTTGGGTGGGAAACAAATAGTAAAGAAGACATTATCTGTATTTTTTAACCGAAGCCATTATCTGCCTACTATCATTGGTTTTGGGTCTATCCACAGGTTGCTACCATCACTCTAGATTTCTGCATGCACTCCTTACATAATCTCACTATGTTTTATTCCTATGCATGTCAGTTATTGCACACAATGGAACTGAACATGTAGAGCAAAAGAGACGAGCCTTGCATGGCAATAAAATTTCATACAGACGTCCTTCCATGGTAGGCGCAAAGGCAGCCCCCTCCACCCATTTCGGATTGTAATCAAGAGGAAGATAACTGTTCTGAGGGGGATTCAGAAGGAGAAGACCACTCCTATTTACCCGCTGAGGTCTTCGCTCTAACTTGGCATGCTGATGTTGGTAATATCATGCATATGGTGCCTTGTATTGCTTACTTTATACATCAAATATGTCATCTGCTTAGTTTAGACATGCTTTGTGTGAATTCCATCTGTTTAGTTTCTTCATCGTATATGTGAATTATGCAAAGCCATCTTGTTTAGCCAGCCATCATATATGTGAATTTTGCAATCCCATCCTGCTTAGCCAGTCATCTTATATGTGAATTATATCAGGCCATCCTTTTTTTCATTACATATTACATTTGTCAACAATGTTAGTACATTCAACTACTCTTCGTGTTCATCGGCCATTTGACATGGTGATGGAAAATTCTGGAGTGAAAACAAGGTCTTCAAAGCAGACTATGCTATCTGACAAAGCGCATATGTCGCTGGTTACAGATTGCTCCTGTGAGGAGGATTCAGAGATAGATGACCAGTCCTATTCCCCCCCGAGGTGTATGCTCTAACTTGGCAGGGTTATGTTGCTCATATTGCGCGTATGACGTCCTGCATTGCTATGTCATTTGATTAGTTTAGACATGCTTTGTGTGAATGCCACCTATTTAGTGTCTAATTTCCATATACGTGAATTATGCAATGGCATCTTGTTGCAAGACATTATATATGTGAATTATGCAATGCTATCTTGTTGCAAGGCATTATATATGTGAATTATGCAATGCCATGTTGTTTACCCAATCATCATATATGTGAATTATACCATGCTATCCTTTTTTCGTACTACATGTTGCATTTGTCGACAACGTTTCTATATTCAACTAGTCTTCCTATGCATCAGCCATTTGAAGCGGTGATGGAAGTATCTGGAGTGAAAAAAGGGTATTCATAGCAGACAATGCTACCTACTGAAGCAGACATCTTGCTGGTTACAGAGAGCTCCTCAGAGGAGGATTCAGAAACTGATGACCAGTCCTATTTCCCCCTGAGGTCAATGCTTAATTTGGCAGGGTTATATTACTCATGTCATGCATGTTGTCTTGCATTGCTTAGTTTTTACATCATATATGCGATTGCCATCTTCTTACTTGCTTACTATATAAATGATATATTTGAATTATATCATGCCATCATGTTTACATACACATCATCTATCTGAATTATGACATGCCAACCCATTTAATAAAGACATCATACAGTTATATCATCTCATCCTGTTTAGTGTTTACAGTCATCATATTTTGAATTATGTCATTCTATTTGTGAATTATATCATGCTATCATTTTTCCATAGGCGGCATGTATGTGAATTATGGCATGCCAACCTATTTAATAAACACATTATATAGTTATATCATGTCATCCTGTTCACATAGTCATCATATTTTGAACTATGTCTTTCCATCTTTTTTAGTTAGCCATCATATATGTGAAATTGTGTCATGCTATCCTGTTTAGTTAGCCATCATATATGTGAAATTGAGTCATGCTATCCTGTTTGGTTAGACAACATAAATATGAATTATTTCATGCCCTCCTTTATTCCCCACTATCCAGTGCACCTGTCTATCATACAATGTTTGTACATTCAATTACTTTTCTTGTTTATCAGCCATTTGAACTGGAGAGGGTGATAGCAGTATCTAAGAGAGTAACAACACGGTATTCAGAAAAGATAGTGCTACCAGTTGATGCAGATAGAACCATGGTTATACTTGCCCAAGAACCAGCCCCACTACACATAACCCAGACTCTTGCAGATTGTTACCCCACCCAGTTGGACAGAGAACCAGCTACACCCGTTCTAACCCCAACCCCAACAGATAGTAACTCAGTTCCAATTCACACAACACGGTCTCCACTACAGAGCACCCAAACACGAGCAGTTAGTACAGGAACTGCAGTGCCCAAAGAATGAGGATCACCACTCCGAATCCCAACGCAATGCTTAAAGCATAAGAAGAATTGTTCTTAGGTCAGGTTCTGTAGCTATGGTTCATACTCCTTTTCTCTTGCATCCCTGTATTTACTCATACCAACTATTTCAAATTTGAAGGATGGAATTGAAACTCCAATGGCACAACAGGTATGTTTTAAACTTGTTTCTTTAATTGGTTTGCTGTTGTAACTTGCTCTATGTTGATTTCAGTTTCAATTGAATAAATAGTTATGTTCTCATGTCATGCACATTACAAGTGTTCTTATTGCTCTATAGTTTCCCACACTTATATTCTACCTATTCTGCTTTGTCTTGAACAAATATTGTTTGAACTATGTCTCTATCTTGATTTGGCAACAAAAACTAGAATGATATAGACCATAAAGTGACCATGGTACATAAATATATGTTTGTTTCATGCTGTTATCGTGTCCACTTTACTACTGAACTGATTTACCAAAATGAGTTTCATATAGAACATGGTAAACCTGTGATGTGTCTACTTGTTTCTCTTTTAGAATGCATACAAAATATTGGAGAATAGTACCCCGTTATGCAATGGTAAAGGAAATAATGCAGATAAGGTTCAAGATAGTGAGACATCCCTGTTAGTCTCCAAGAAAGCTGATAAAAACTATCTTGACGATAGTGAGAGAACCCAAAAGTCTTGTCCTAATGTAGTGTTCGAGTTACTGGCCACTACTGCTGGCACAAGCTCTTCGAACTCGCTGCCTGAATCAGTTCATCTTCTTGAGTCTCAACTTCAAGTTGAAAGACATCGATCAGATGTGTTGCGACAGGAAGCTGAAGGACTGAGGAAGTCCCTGCAGAATTCAGATGCATACTTTCTGGTGCAGCAGCAAGCGCTGGAGGATTTAAGCGCCAAACAAGAGAAAGTTAAGAAGCTTGCTAAGCATCTTGCCAGTAGTATGGGTACCCAGGATATTGTTTCTTGAGCTCTTCTAAAGTGGTTTCAGTTTTGGACTTGTTTTGCTGTGGCATTTGCTATCTCTTGAGCACTGCATTGGTTTTCCCTTGAAGAGGAAAGGGTAATGCAGCAAAGTAGTGTAAGTATTTCCCTCAGTTTTTGATAACCAAGGTATCAATCCAGTAGGAGACTACACGCAAGTCCCTCGTACCTACACAAACAAATAAGAACCTCGCAACCAACGCGATAAAGGGGTTGTCAATCCCTTCACGGTCACTTACGAGAGTGAGATCTGATAGAGATAATAATGATAAGATAAATATTTTTGGTATTTTTATGATATAGATTGAAAGTAAAGATTTCAAAATAAATGTTACTAGAAATAACTTGTTGACGGGAGATTAATATAATGGACAATAGACCCGGGGGCCATAAGTTTCACTAGTGGCTTCTCTCAAGATAGCATAAGTATTACGATGGGTGAACAAATTACTGTCGAGCAATTGATAGAAAAGCGAATAATTATGAGAATATCTAGGCATGATCATGTATATAGGCATCACGTCCATGACAAGTAGACCGACTCCTGCATGCATCTACTACTATTACTCCACACATCGACCGCTATCCAGCATGCATCTAGATTATTAAGTCCATAAGAACAGAGTAACGCATTAGGTAAGATGACATGATGTAGAGGGATAAACTCAAGCAATATGATATAAACCCCATCTTTTTATCCTCGATGGCAACAATACAATATGTGTCGTTTCCCTTTCTGTCATTGGGATCAAGCACTGCAAGATTGAACCCAAAGCTAAGCACTTCTCCCATTGCAAGAAAGATCAATCTAGTAGGCCAAACCAAACTGATAATTCGAAGAGACTTGCAAAGATAACCAATCATACATAAAAGATTTCAGAGAAGAATCAAATATTGTTCATAGATAGACTTGATCATAAACCCACAATTCATCGGATCTCGACAAACACACTGCAAAAAGAGTTACATCGAATAGATCCCCAAGAAGATCGAGGAGAACTTTGTATTGAGATTCAAAGAGAGATAAGAAGCCATCTAGCTAATAGCTATGGACCCGAAGGTCTGAAGTAAACTACTCACACATCATCGGAGGGGACATGGAGTTGATGTAGAGGCCCTCCGTGATCGATGCCCCCTCCGACGGAGCTCCGGAAAAGGCCCCGGGATGGGATCTCTTGGGTACAGAAGGTTGCGATGGTGGAAATAGGGTTTCGTGGTGCTCCTGGATGTTTTCGAGGTATATGAACATATATAGGAGGAAGAAGAAGGTCGGTGGAGCCACGAGGGGCCCATGAGGGGGGAGGGTGTGCCCAGGGGGTAGGCGCGCCCCTACCTCGTGGCCACCTCATTGGTTGCTTGACGTCTACTCCAAGTCCTCCGGATCACGTTTGTTCCAAAAATAACTCTCCCGAAGGTCTCATTCCGTTTGGATTCCGTTTGATATTCCTTTTCTGCGAAACACTGAAATAGGCAAAAAAACAGCAATTTTCACTAGGCCTTGGGTTAGCAAGTTAGTCCCAAAAATAATATAAAAGTGTCAAATAAAGCCCATTAACATCCAAAACAGATAATATAATAGCATGGAACAATCAAAATTATAGATACGTTGGAGACATGTCAAGCATCCCCAAGCTTAATTCCTGCTCGTCCTCGAGTAGGTAAATGATAAAAACAGATTTTTTTGATGTGGAATGCTACCTAGAATAATTCTCAATGTAATTCTATTTATTGCGGCATGAATATTCAGATCCGAAAGATTCAAGACAAAAGTCTAATATTGACATAAAAATAATAATACTTCAAGCATACTAACTAAGAAATTATGTCTTCTCAAAATAACATGGCAAAAGAATGTTCATCCCTACAAAATCATATAGTTTGGTCATGCTCCATATTTGTCACACAAGAATGCTCTCATCATGCACAACCCCGATGATAAGCCAATTAATTGTTTCACACTTTAGTTTCTCAAACGGTTTTCAACTTTCATGCAATACATGAGCGTGAGCCATGGATATAGCACTATGGGTGGAATAGAATATCATGACGGGGGTTATGTGGAGAAGACAAAAAAGGATAAAGTCTCACATCGACGCGGCTAATCAATGGGCTAGGGAGATGCCCATCAATTGATGTCAATGCAAGGAGCAGGGATTGCCATGCAACAGATGCACTAGAGCTATAAATGTATGCAATCTAAACAAAAGAAACTAAGTGGGTGTGCATCCAAATTGCTTGCTGACAAAGAACTAGGGCATTTGAGGAAGCCCATTGTTGGAATATACAAGCCAAGTTCTATAATGAAAAATTCCCACTAGTACATGAAAGTGACAAAACAAGAGACTCTCTATCATAAAGATCATGGTGCTACTTTGAAGCACAAGTGTGGAAAAAGATAGTGGCATTGCCCCTTTTTATTTCCCTTTTTTCTTTCCTTTTTTTATTTGGGACAATGCTCTATTAATGATGATCATCACACTTCTATTTATTTACAACTCAATGATTACAACTCGATACTAGAACAAAGTATAACTCTATATGAATGCCTCCAGCGGTGTACCAGGATGGGCAATGAATCAAGAGTGACATGTATGATAAATTATGCATGATGACTTTGCCACAAATACGATGTCAACCACATGATCATGCAAGGCAATATGACAATGATGATGTGTGTCATGATAAATGGAATGGTGGAAAGTTGCATGGCAATATATCTCGGAATGGCTATGGAAATGCCATAATAGGTAGGTATGGTGGCTGTTTTGAGGAAGATATAAGGAGGTTTATGTGTGATAGAGCGTATCATATCACGGGGTTTGGATGCACCGGCGAAGTTTGCACCAATTCTCGAGGTGAGAAAGGGCAATGCACGGTACCGAAGAGGCTAGCAATGATGGAAGAGTGAGAGTGCGTATAATCCATGGACTGAACATTAGTCATAAAGAACTCACATACTTATTGCAAAAATCTACAAGTCATCAAAAACCAAGCATTACGCATGCTCCTAGGGGGATATATTGGTATGAAAAGACCATCGCTCGTCCCCGACCGCCACTCATAAGGAAGACAATCAAATAACACCTCATGTTTCAATTTTGTTACACAACGGTCACCATACGTGCATGCTACGGGACTTGCAAACTTCAACACAAGTATTTCTCAAATTCACAACTACTCAACTAGCACACTCTAATATTACCACCTTTATATCTCAAAACAATTATCAAGTATCAAACTTCTCCTAGTACTCAATGCACTTTTTATGAAAGTTTTTATTATACCGATCTTGGATGCCTATCATATTAGGACTAAATTCATAACCAAAGAAAATTACCATGCTGTTCTAAAGGACTCTCAAAATAATATAAGTGAAGCATGAGAGATCAATAATTTCTATAAAATAAAACCGCCGCTGTGCTCTAAAAGATATAAGCGAAGCACTAGAGCAAAATTATCTAGCTCAAAAGATATAAGTGAAGCACATAGATTATTCTAATAAATTATGATTCAAGTGTGTCTCTCACAAAAGGTGTGTACAGCAAGGATGATTGTGGTAAACTAAAAAGCAAAGACTCAAATCATACACGACGCTCCAAGCAAAACATGTATCATGTGGTGAATAAAAATATAGCCTCAAGTAAAGTTATCGATAGAAGAAGACGAAAGAGAGGATGCCTTCCGGGGCATCCCCAAGCTTAGGCTTTTGGCTGTCCTTCATTTTTAACTTGGGGTTCCTTCGGCATCCCCAAGCTTAGGCTCTTTCCACTCCTTGTTCCATAATCCATCAAATCTTTACCCAAAACTTGAAAACTTCACAACACAAAACTTAAACAGAAAATCTCATGAGCTCTGTTAGTAAAAGAAAACAAACCACCACTTAAGGTACTGTAATTAACTCATTATTTATTTTATGGTGTTAAACCTACTGTATTCCAACTTTTATATGGTCCATACACTCAAATACTAGCCATAGATTCATCAAAATAAGCAAACAACACACGAAAAACAGAATCTGTCAAAAACAGAACAGTCTCTAGTAATCTTTAGGTTTCTAATACTTCTGGAACCCCAAAAATTCTAAAGTAACTTTATGTACGTGAGGAATTTATCTATTAATCATCTTAAAAAATAATTAACTAAATAGAACTCTCCAGTAAAAAATGGCAGCAAATCTCGTGAGCGCTAAAGTTTCTGTTTTTTACAGCAAGATCGCAAAGACCTTCCCCAAGTCTTCCCAAAGGTTCTACTTGGCACAAACACTAAGTAAAAGAATAAAACCACATCTAAACAGAGGCTAGATGAATTATTTATTACTAAACAGAACCAAAAGCAAGGAACAAAAATAAAATTGGGTTGCCTCCCAACAAGCGCTATCGTTTAATGCCCCTAGCTAGGCATAAAAGCAAGGATAGATCTAGGTATTATCATCTTTCGTATACAATCCACAAGTGGCTCTCATAATAGATTCATAAGGTAATTTAATTTTCTTTCTAGGAAAGTGTTCCATGCCCTTCCTTCATATCAATAATTGCACCAATCGTTCTATGGAAAGGTCTACCAAGAATAATAGGACATGTAGGATTGCAATCAATATCAAGAACAATGAAATCCACTGGCACAATTACTATTTGCAACAATAAGAACATCATTAATTCTTCCCATAGGTTTCTTAATGGTGGAATCCGCAAGATGCAAGTTTAAAGAACAATCATCAAATTCACGGAAACCTAGCAAATCACACAAGGTTTTTGGAATAGTGGAAACGCTAGCACCCAAATCACATAAAGCATAGCATTCATGATCTTTAATTTTAAATTTAATAGTAGGTTCCCACTCATCATAAAGTTTTCTAGGAATATAAACTTCCAATTCAAGCTTTTCTTCATAACATTGCATTAAAGCATCAATGATATGTTTACTAAAAGCTTTATTTTGACTGTAAGCATGCGGAGAATTTAGCACAGATTGCAACAAGGAAATACAATCTATTAAAGAACAATTATCATAGTTAAATTACATGAAATCCAAGATAGTGGGTTCATTGCTATGTAAAGTTTTGACCTCTGCCATCCCACTTTTATCAATTTTTGCATCAAGATCTAAAAACTCTGAATCATTGGGACGCCTTCTAACTAAAGTTGTCTCATCTCCAGTGCCATAATTATCAAGATTCATATTGCAAAACAAATATTTAATAGGAGACACACCAATAACTTTTATATCTTCATCATTATTATCATGGAAACTAGAAGAACACGCTTTCACAAAGCAATCTTTTTTAGCACGCATCCTAGCGGTTCTTTCTTTGCACTCATCAATGCAAATTCTCATAGCTTTGAGAGACTCATTGATATCATGCTTAGGTGGAGTAGATCTAAGTTTCAAAGAATCAACATCAAGAGAAATTCTATCCACCTTCCTAGCCAACTCATCAATCTTAGACAATTTTTCTTCAATCAAAGCATTGAAACTATTTTGCGAACTAATAAATTATTTAATATTAGATTCAAAATCAGAGGGCATCTTATTATAATTTCCATAAGAATTGTTGTAGGAATTACCATAATTGTTAGAGGAATTACTAGGAAACGGCCTAGGATTAAAATTACCTCTATATGCGTTATTACCAAAATTGTTCTTACCAACAGAACTCAGATCCATAGATTCATTATTATTCTCAATCAAAGTAGACAAAGGCATATCACTAGGATCAAAAGAAACACTCCTATTAGCAAACAATTTCATAAGTTCATCCATCTTTCCACTAAAAACATTAATTTCTTCTATTGCATGAACCTTTTTACTAGTAGATCTTTTGGTGTGCCATTGAGAGTAATTAGCCATAATATTATCTAGGAGTTTGGTAACTTCTCCTAAAGTGATTTCCATAAAAGTGCTTCCCGCGGCCGAATCTAAAAGATCTCTAGAAGCAAAATTCAATCCGGCATAATTTTTTTGTATAATCTTCCATAAATTCAAACCATGAGTTGGGCAATTGCGAATCATTAACTTAATCCTCTCCCAAGATTGTGCAACATGCTCATGATCTAGTTGCTTAAAGTTCATAATATCGTTTCTAAGAGAGATGATCTTAGCGGGAGGAAAATACTTAGAGATAAAAGCATCTTTTCACTTGTTCCAAGAATCAATACTATTTTTAGGCAAAGACAAAAACCAAGTTTTAGCACGATCTCTAAGCAAAAAAGGGAATAGCTTCAATTTAACAATATCATTATCCACATCTTTCTTCTTTTGCATATCACACAAATCAACAGAGCTGTTTAGATGGGTAGCGGCATCTTCACTAGGAAGGCCGGAAGACGGATCTTTCATGACAAGATTCAACAAATCAGTATTAATTTCACAAGATTCAACATCGGTAAGAGGAGCAATCGGAGTGCTAATAAAATCATTATTGTTGGTATTAGAAAAGTCACACAATTTAGTATTATCTTGAGCCATCGTGACAAACAATCCAACACACAAGCACACAAGAGGCAAGTGAAAAGAGACGAACTGGAAAAGTGACGGAGTAATTGACCACGGGTACCCCGAAGACGGCAAGACAATATTTCAAGACATCGGGGCTAGCAAAGCCCCTCAGTCCGACTGCCCGGCTGCTCCTGCCGGCTCCCCAGCCGGCTGCCGACTACAGCTCGAACCAACACCGACAAGACCCCGATGAGACGCCCATACCACGGACAAGACAACCGTACCACGACGCCATCATGTACAGTGTCACTTGTCCCCTGGCACTATTTATGAAGTGACCCAGGGGACAAGCATGACATGCACCATGACTTACCCATGCCCACTACCAAGCTTACATCCTAAGCTACCCTCTCCTATATAAAGGGGCACACATCCATCCATCCAGAGAAGGGACTCACACACACACACACACACACATACACACTCACACTCACGCATGCATGCTCAGGCACATGCGGCCACACACACCTATGCTCATATGCATATGTACGAGATCAGATGCGCCGGCTTCGGCTCGCGCCTCGACCCGGCCGGCTGGCTCCACGCCGATAGACGGCGGCCGAGTTCTCCGCCCCCGTGCCGACTTCTCCGCGCACGCCGGCTGCGCCTCGCCTCTGCTCCAACGGCTGTCGGGTCCGTCTCCTCCCGCGTCGCCACTCCGGGTCTGGCTCCTGCGTCGCCCCACCCGGCTCCTCCCGCGTCGCCACTCTGGGTCCGGCACCTGCGTCGCCCCGCCCGGATCCTCCTCCACGCCAGCGCCCGCGCCGCTCTGCCGGCTCCTCGAGCCCGCTGCCGCGTCACCCATGTCGCCGGCTCGCGCCTCCCCGATCCCGGCCCTGCGCCGGCTTCCCGACGCCGCCCCGCGCCTAGCTGGCTCTGGCTTCCTCCACCTCCCGGTGCCCGCCCTAGGCCGGCTGCTCACGCGGAAGCTGAGGGACCGGCTGCTCATCCGGCAAAGAAGAAAACAAAGAATTCAACGTATGCGACTGGGAAAGAAAAAAAGGGGGGTCCGGCTGCCCACATAGAGTCGGACAGAAAAAAGAAAAAAAAAGTGGCCGGCTCCTGCCACCCGGATGGCTGGGTCGCGCCTGTTTCCCGGATGGCCAGCTCCTGCCACCCGGACAAGTCGGGTCCTTACGCCGACTCCCGCTAGCCAGCTGAAAAAAAGTCTTTGGGCCGGCTGAAAAAAAGAGACTCCGCATCCGGCTGCCGACAGCCGGCAGAAGAAAGAAGAAAGAGGGCAGTGCCAGACGCCTCGCCGCCTAGCCGGTTGTCCAGGCCGGCTCGGCCGTGTCCCGCTCACCCCCTGGTCGGTCAAGCCCGACCGGCTGGACCCTCCTCGAGCGCCCAGAGGCTTGGGGGCTACACTCAGCGGGTACGCTGACGTGCTCCCGCGAGAAAGAAGACAAAGTAGTTGCCGGGAGATTCGACCCGACTGCTCAGCAGTAGGCCCGAATCTCGGGGGCTACACCCAGCGGGTGCGCTGACACGCCCCCGCGAGAAAGAAGACAAAGTAGTTGCTGACAGATCCGGCCCGACTGCTCAGCAGTCGCCCTGAATCTTGAGGACTACACCTAGCGGGTGCGCTGACGCGCCCCCGCGAGAAAGAGGACAAAGTAGTTGCCGGAAGATCCAGCCCGACTGCTCAGCAGTCGGCCCGAATCTCGGAGGCTACACCCAGTGGGTGCGCTGACGCACCCCCACGGAAGATTGCAGACAAAAGAAGAGTTTTGTCCGGCTCCCAGCAACCGGCAGAAGAGAAGAAAGAAGAAAAAGGGCGCTGCCAGACGCCTCGTCGCCTGGCCGGTCGAGCCTGACCGGCCGGGACCCCCCGTTCGAGCACCCGGAGGCTCGAAGGCTGCACCCAGCGAGTGCAGCAGTGCGCTCCACGAACATCGCACCGCGCCGACTGTCTTCGGCAAACTCCGCCTCGGCTACACGAAAACTAACGTGAGCTCCTCACCCGCATATTTTTTGCACCACGCGAGCACAGATAACCCCGAGCAATGCTCGGGGGCTATCTCCGCATTTTATTATAGTTGCATCACTGTTTGCCCCGGCGCCAACCAGAGTTGGCCCGGGGGCTGGCCGCTTGGCCTGAGACGTTAGTTCCCGTAGACGGCTTAGTACTGTGCGTGGTACCAAAGGCCCACTTGTAGTCACAAACCGCAGAGCGGCTGTCCGACTAGCAAGAGTGAACGCTGGAGGCCACCCACGCGAAAAACGTCCGGGAAGAAAAACGGATCGGGCGATCCGGCCGTTTCCTTTACAAGTATTTACTCGGTTGAATCTGCTCCCACACTCTTAGTACTGTGCACTCCACTTCGCGGCCCACTCTCAGCCACAGACCGCAGAGCGGCTGTCCGGCGAGCGAGAGCACAAGCCAAAAAGCGGAGGGAACATGAAAAAGATTGAAGGGGGCTCGGACGAAACCGAGTCGGCACCCTCCGCATGAAACTTGCAATGCTAAAATCAAACATTTGATATATCTGCGTGGACTAACTTTGTCTTTTTCATGATCATTTCCATGAACACTCGCCAAAAAACCTCCGCCCAACTTTGCCAAGTTGCCCGGAGGCTTGGGGGCTACTGACGGAGTAATTGACCACGGGTACCCCGAAGACGACAAGACAATATTTCAAGACAGCGGGGCTAGCAAAGCCCCTCAGTCCGGCTGCATGGCTGCTCCTGCCGGCTCCCGACTACAGCTCGACCCGACACTGACAAGACCCCGACGAGACGGCCATACCGCGGACAAGACAACCGTACCGCAACGCCATCATGTACAGTGTCACTGTCCCCTGGCACTATTTATGAAGTGACCCAGGGGACAAGCATGACATGCACCATGCCTTACCCATGCCCACTACCAAGCTTACATCCTAAGCTACCCTCTCCTATATAAAGGGGCACACATCCATCCATCCAGACAAGGGACTCACACACACACACACTCACGCATGCATGCTCAGGCACATGCGGCCACACACACCTATGCTCATATGCATATGTACGAGATCAGATGCACTTGGCACTGATCTCAGATACAGCTCCAGGAGCATTCTGTACCAGATATACCAGATATACTCAGACATGCAGGAGTAGGGGTGTTATCTGTCCGGAGAGCCCCGAACCTGGGTAAACTAGCGCATGCTACTCGCATACCCGCTCCCAGTCCTATCAACAGTAGTCTTACCCTCACACTAAGCCCTTGGCATCTGTCGACTCGCAAGCCCCCCGTGAGAATACCACGACAAAAAGAGAAGGGGAACAGAAAAAGAGGGCGAATAAAACGGTAAGGGTGAGGTGTGGGAGAGGAAAACGAGAGGCAAATGGCAAATAATGTAATGCGAGGGATAAGAGTTTGTGATGGGTACTTGGTATGTCTTGACTTGTGCGTAGATCTCCCCGGCAACGGCACCAGGAATCCTTCTTGCTACATCTTGAGCACTGCATTGGTTTTCCTTGAAGAGGAAAGGGTGATGCAGCAAAGTAGCGTAAGTATTTCCCTCGGCGAATAATTATGAGAATATCTAGGCATGATCATGTATATAGGCATCACGTCCGTGACAAGTAGACCGACTCCTGCCTGCATCTACTACTATTACTCCACACATCGACCACTATCCAGCATGCATCTAGAGTATTAAGTTCATAAGAACAGAGTAACACATTACGGAAGATGACATGATGTAGAGGGATAAACTCAAGCAATATGATATAAACCCCATCTTCTTATCCTCGATGGAAACAATACAATATGTGTCATTTCCCTTTCTGTCACTGGGATCGAGCACCGCAAGATTGAACCCAAAGATAAGAACTTCTCCCATTGCAAGAAAGATCAATCTAGTAGGGCAAACCAAACTGATAATTCGAAGAGACTTGCAAAGATGACCAATCATACATAAAAGATTTCAGAGAAGAATCAAATATTGTTCATAGATAGACTTGATCATAAACCCACAATTCATTAGATCTCGACAAACACACTGCAAAAAGTGTTACATCGAATAGATCCCCAAGAAGATCGAGGAGAAATTTGTATTGAGATTCAAAGAGAGAGAAGAAGCCATCTAGCTAATAGCTATGGACCCAAAGGTCTGAAGTAAACTACTCGCACATCATCGGAGGGGCCTTGGAGTTGATGTAGAGGCCCTCCGTGATCGATGCCCCCTCCGGCGGAGCTCCGGAAAAGGCCCCAAGATGGGATCTCTTGTGGTAGTGGAAATAGGGTTTTGTGGTGCTCCTGGATATTTTTGGGGTATATGAACATATATAGGAGGAAGAAGTAGGTCGGTGGAGCCACGAGGGGTCCACGAGGGGGAGGGGGTAGGCGCGCCCCCTGCCTCGTGGCCACCTCATTGGTTGCTTGACGTCTACTCCAAGTCCTCTGGATCACGTTTGTTCCAAAAATAACTCTCCCGAAGGTTTCATTCTGTTTGGATTCCATTTGACATTCCTTTTCTACAAAACACTGAAATAGGGAAAAAATAGCAATTTGCACTGGGCCTTGGGTTAGTAGGTTAGTCCCAAAAAAATATAAAAGTGTAAAATAAAGCCCATTAACATCCAAAACAGATAATATAATAGCATGGAACAATAAAAAATTATAGATACGTTGGAGACGTATCTGCGTTTATTTGCACTGGTCGCCAACTTTGACAACCAGTGTATATGATATGCTGCTTTGTTCCCTATATTTGCACTGGTGGCAAACTTTGATGCCCAGTGGATGTAATATGTGTAATAGTCGTGATAGCCTAGCGCAAGTTGCTTGCTTATTTATTTCCTTGTTGTCTTGTTTATTTGTTTGCTTGTAGTTAGTGCAGTTCTTTTTCCACGGTTTGCTAGTGGCCGCAATAACCTTTTTTTTAAAAAAAACTAGGCCACAATAACCATGGGCTACATATTTACTGTAGTTACCATGGGCCTCCTATGGGCCGTAGAAACAATGGACCTTCTAAGGGTCGTAGAAACAATGGGGCTTCTACGAGCCATAGAATCAATGGGCCTTCTACGGGTCGTAGCATCAATGGGCCTTCTACGGGCCGTATGATCGATCGGCCAAACATGGGCCAATAACAGACCGCATTATGGGCCGTAAACGGGCTAGATTTGGAATCGTTCGTTCATTAACCGACCATAAAGGTCTGTCGTTAATCGGCCGTATTTGATGGTGGTATGAAAACGGCCCAACGGATTAACGGACCGTAAACGGGCCAATTGTAACCACGGGCTGAATTTGGCTGTCACGCCCTCGATGCGGCTATATCTCCCACGTGTCGAGGCACGATTTAGAGGCATAACCGCATTGAAAGCAATGTCGCAAGTGAGGTAATCTTCACACAACCCATGTAATACATAAGGGAAAAAGATACATAGTTGGCTTACAATCGCCACTTCACACAATACATGAATAAAGCATTACATCATCCAGATACAATCAAGGTCCGACTACGGAACCAAAATAAAAGAAGAACCCCAAATGCGACAAGGTCCCCGATCGACCCCAACTGGGCTCCACTACCGATCCAAAAGAACGAAACAACACAAAGGACAAGATCTTCATCGAGCTCCTCCTGAGCTTGGTTGTGACATCTGCATGGACTCATCGGCACCTACAAACTGGTTTTGGAAGTAATTTGTGAGCCACGGGGACTCAGCAATCTCGCACCCTCGCGATCAAGTCTATTTAAGCTTATGGGTAAGGAAAGGTATGAGGTGGAGCTGCAGCAAGCGACTAGCATATATGGTGGCTAAACATACGCAAAAGAGAGCGAGAAGAGAAGGCAAAGCACGATCGAGAAACTATGATCAAGAAGTGATCCTAGAACAACCTACGTTAAACATTACTCCAACACCGTGTTCACTTCCCGGACTCCGCCGGAAAGAGACCATCACGGTTACACACGCGGTTGATGTATTTTAATTAAGTTAGGGTTCAAGTTATCTACAACTGGACATTAACAAATTCCCATCTGCCCATAACTGCGGGCACGGCTTTCGAAAGTTCAAAACCCTGCAGGGGTGTCCCAACTTAGCCCATCACAAGCTCTCACGGTCAACGAAGGATATTCCTTCTAGCGGGAAGACCCGATCAGACTCGGAATCCCGGTTACAAGACATTTCGACAATGGTAAAACAAGACCAGCAAGGCCACCCGAATGTGCCGACAAATCCCGATAGGAGCTGCACATATCTCGTTCTCAGGGCACACCGGATCGTCCAAACTTCTGGTAGGCCAGCCCAGAGTTGCCCCTTGTGGCCACCGGCGACTGACAAGGTGGACCAACACTCAGAGGAGCACTGACCCGGGGGTTTTAATAAAGATGACCCTTGAGCCGGCCGACTCAAGGGAAAGAAAAGGCTAGGTGGTGAATGGTAAAACCAATGTTGGGCCTTGCTGGAGGAGTTTTATTCAAGGCGTACTGTCAAGGGGTTCCCATTATACCCAACCGCGTAAGGAATGCAAAATCGGGGAACATAACACCGATATGACGGAAACTAGGGCGGCAAGAGTGGAACAAAACACCAGGCATAAGGCCGAGCCTTCCACCCTTTACCAAGTATATAGATGCATTAATTAAATAAGAGATATGGTGATATCCCAACAAGTAAACATGTTCCAACAAGGAACAACATCTCCATGTTCCAACAAGGAACAAACTTCAATCTTCACCTGCAACTAACAACGCTATGAGAGGGCTGAGCAAAGCGGTAACATAGCCAAACAACGTTTTGCTAGGACAAAGTGGGTTATAGGCTTGGTTCAACAATATGGGAGGCATGAAAAGCAAGTGGTAGGTATCGTGGAATAGGCATAGCAAAAGAGCGAGCATCTAGCAAGCAAAGATAGAAGTGATTTCGAGGGTATGATCATCTTGCCTGAAATCCCGCAAGGAAGAAGAACGAGTCCATGAAGAAGACAAACGGACGTAGACGAACGGGTCCTCACAAATGCGACGTTACCGGAACCAACCCGAAGAAGCAAACACCGGAAAGAAGCACGCGACATAGTAAACAAACAACACATGAACATGATATGATATGCGGGATATGGTATGCAATGCATATGCATGACTTGGCAAGGAATGCATGAACCTGGTCTCAACTTGTAAATCCAAGTGTGCCACTGGAAAGGTGAGATGAAATCGCTTGAAAATGATATAAAGATCACCGGAATCGGAGTTACGGTTTGGAAATGGCAAGCAAATCAAATATGGCACCGGTTTGCGATTTACAGCAAGTAGCCATCTAAATGCAACAAGATGAACATGCTACAGCATCCAAACATGGCAGCAAAATACATGGCAGGGATCCACTCATGATGCTTAACAAAAGATGAACACTGAGCTACGGCCAATTCATCCATTAACAGGTTCAAACAAGCATGACAAAAATGCAAACGGTAAACAGATCTCAGACTTAGTGAAATTAACACTTGTCTGGAATTTCAGATCAGGTAGCACACTTTGGAGCAATAAAACAATATGCTACAGGAACTTAACATGGCAAAGTAAAGCATGGCATGGGGCTACTCAAAGAGCTTAACAAAAGCCCCTTAGTGACCTTGAGCCAAAAGGGATCAGAAAATATAAATGCAAGCATGTGAACATGGAAAAACATAAACAGATCACAGACTTAGTGAAAACTGGAGCATGCTGAAACAGATATCAAGTAGGCATGTTGACGAGCTCGATGCACTCACTACAGAGCATGTCATGACAATCTAAGCATGCACCCATCAAGAATACATATTATACAAGCTAGACATGGCCAGAACAATAACATAGCATGCACGGATCAACTACAACATCCTCGGCAAAATCGCTAACAAGTAGACAATCTGCCCAGATTCACGAAATAGCAAAAGTAGATCTCGATTTACTCAAGCTAGGGTGCTCCATAATTGCAAACAAAGACATGGATGGATAGATCACTACAAGATTAACAAAACATCCTTACTGATCATCCTCAAAAGAGGCACGGATCACTAGGAAACAACATGAACATATGGCATATTGATAAAAACATATCAAGGACTTAGTGAAATTCTAAGTCCCTGAAATCAGCATTAACGAATGCACCACTTTGCAAGCTTGTGCTAGTCACCACCCACATCACAAAAATACATGGGTTGCACCTCTGGATAGATGGCAAAACATATAACAAAACTCATGAAGAGCTCAGGGGCATATCATGCACACAATAATCATGGCAAAAATGACAATTATCTAATTGGAGGAGCAGATTTGAAAATTAACTCAAATAGCACTCTTCTAACAGCATTTCGGGCATCAAGATGAACTCAAATGAAAATGATGCAATGAGATGAAATGATGTACTCTCTGAGACGAACATTTTTATATCCTATATGCGCAAAACGGATCTACGGATGCGGAGTTACGACATCATGAACATGAGCATATGAATCTGGGAATTTCGGGGACTTAGTGGAATTATACCTCCGTGAAAGTCAACGCGGGACGGAGATATTCGGGACGAGGAGATCCGGATCGAGGGGCCGCGTTTGGATGAGATCCCGGTGGATCTCGTCCCGATCCACCGGATCTCACCGGAGAGGACGACGGCGGCCGGAGGGAGGTCGACGCCGGCGAGGTCGGTGGCGGCGGCCGGGGTCGGCGGCGAGCTCTGCGGCGGAGGCGGCGGCCGGCGGCGAGGGAACATGGCGGTGGGGCGATGGCGGCGAGGAGAGGTGTGGGCGCCCGTGGAGTGGCGCGGCGGCGCGAAGTCCGGCATGGTGGCAGCAGCCATGCCGGCGAGG